>NC_065451.1:84251577-84551577 GCF_917563875.1 Diabrotica virgifera virgifera | reverse complement strand
TACTACATGCTATCAAAGTTACCACCCTTCCCAAATCAGTGATATTGATCTTGAGACCACAGAGAGCAATTTGTTCCAATGGTTTTTGGCAAATCGTCTCTCTCTCAATAACTCAAAATCACAAACAGTGAACTTTACCCTAAGACATAACACCATTACACATCCCATTTTAACAGATTGTTCACAGGAAGCTAAATTTCTTGGTGTTTATCTTGATCAGGGACTCACTTGGGAACGGCACATACTGAAACTTTCCCAAAAGCTCTCAAGCCAACTCTTTTTATTTAGAAACCTATCTAAGGTTTCTTCTTCTTAAAGTTCCCTCTCCTATCGGAGGTTGGATATCATAATGGCTATGGTCACTTTGTTGGCTGCTGCTCTGAATAGTTGTAATGAACTACAGTTAAACCATTCTCTAAGGTTCCTCAGCCAGGAGATGCGTCTTCTTCCTATGCCTCTTCTTCCTTGGATCCTTCCTTGCATAATAATTCTCAGCAACTCATATTTTTCTCCTCTGGTAATGTGACCCAAATATTCCAGTTTTCTAGTTTTTATACTTTTCATAATTTCTAACTCCTTATTTAAACGTCGTAGCACTTCAACATTGGTAATCCTTTGAACCCACTGAATTTTCAATATTCTTCTGTAACACCACATTTCGAACGCTTCTATTCTTCTTATGTGTTGTCTCTTCAATGTCCAAGCTTCCATTCCGTATAGCAATATAGAAAATATGTAGCATCTTAGAGCCCTCAATCTGAGAGGCAACTGAAGGTCTTTGTTTGTAAGCAGTGTCTTCATTTTTATAAATGCTTGCCTTGCAGTTTCAATTCGGACTTTAATTTCTTTGCTTTGGTCATTTTTGTCATCAACCCAGGTTCCCAGATATTTGTATGTCTTAACTTTTTCTATTTGAGTTTGCTCTATCATTAACCTTTCATTTCCATGTTCTGTTTTTGAGACAATCATAAATTTAGTTTTTTTTCTTGTTTATTTTTAGTCCGTATCGAATGCAATAATCGTTAATTCTATTTATCTAAGGTTACCTCCCTTCAAACCCTTCTTACATCATATCACAGCAACTTTCACTCACGACTAACTTACGCAATCCTTTCCTGGGGACACTCTTGCCATATAGATAAGGTGTTTGGTCAGCAGAGAAAGTGTATTCGCATAATCACAGGTCAGGGTTATCGGGACGATTGTAGGCAGTCTTTCAGAAACCTGAGGATTCTCACACTACCTTCTGTGTACATTATGCAGTGCCTGTTGTATGTTCATCAAAATGTAGATCTGTATAAAACACAACAGCATACTTATCAGACTAGAAATCATGATGCCCTTGTACCAGACTTCAGTCGACTTGAGAGGACCAGAAATGGAACCAGATACCTAGCATTGAAATTTTATAACTGTATACCAATATCTATTAAAAGTCTTGATTTTAACCAATTTAAGAGACAAATTAAAAATTATCTTCTGATGGGTGCTTTCTACTCATTTGAGGAGTACTTCAGATCTAAATTTTGTTTTGTCCTGTAATTTAATTAGTGTTTAGTTTTTAAATTTTAGTAATAGGTTTTTTTTACTGAAGTACTGTCAACTTTTAATGTAATTTTAGACAATTTTAATTATTTCTGACCTGTAAAAGTACATTTGTACATTATTACCAATAAATACTCTACTCTACTCTACTCTACTCTGCTCTGTGCGTAAAGAGAGTTAAGTCCTAAAACACTGTTTTGAGATAAACGCGTTTAAAGTTTGCAATCGTCTGCTCGAGTTATACTTTTGGAGTTTTTACAATAACGTATCCCTAAAAAGTTTTCTAAATAATTTTGATCAATTAAATATTTACTTCTCTCAATAGAATAGTCAATAAATAATATAAATAAACCATAAAGGTATTATAAAAAAAAATAATAAACTTTTTCTTACATGGACTTAACACAATTTGCACAAATATCATGAACTTAACACGCTTAACGCAAAACACAAACTATTACGAAAAGCATAAAAATAATATTTATTTAATAATAATAATGGGGATTCTTAAGACCAAAGTAACAGGTTTTAATAAAAATAGAAAAATACAAAAACGCAAGATAAAAACTTCTGTTTATTCATCATAAACCGAGTAAGTAATAATACTAAGTAAGTAAAATAATACCAAAAATAAAGAAAACCTAATATAAAGAAAAACAAAATCATATTTTTTTTTATTATTTAGTATTTACATTTTTTCTCTTCTTCCTGCCAGTTTGCTTCGTTGGTTTATTTTCTTGGGAAACTGTCATTTTTTTTGTGGGTTTCACATTTACATTCTTTTTTTTTTGTCAACTGGCTGTACTATCTCTTCATTTTCTTCATCAGGAATGTCATCAGGGTAGGTATCCTCTGCTTCATCTGAGGTAATTAAGTCTTTATAGAATTGGTGATATATTGGTGAAATGTATGGAAGCAGGTCGAGGAGGTAATTTTTTTTCTTCTTAGATATAGGATTTTTTCCTGGGTAACGTAAACTAGGGTCCATTTTGCTAATGTTTTCTTTGCCTCTTCTTTTGAAACTAATGCATTGAAATGGTTGATTACGGTCTAAGGAATTCTTATAGTAAATTATTCCAGGCTCGTTTTTGACAAACTTCAGGCACTGTACAATATAAAATTTTTCGAACTTTACCCGACAAATCATGTTTTACTCAGGAGGAAAGTTGCATTTCCCCCTCTGTACTATTGTAACGTTACAAACGTCTAATCTTTGATATTTTATTTTTAAAATAATTATTTTACCTTATTTCCTTTAATATTTCATTAATAATTATCTTCTTCTAATTGGTTTACCCATTTTCCCCTTTAAAAATCGGTTGGCGCTCTCTTTTATTACCCTATTTTATTATCTTCTATTTAATATATCTCTTTCATTTAAATCATCATACTGAACATACCTCGTATATTCATACTCTCCAAATATCTGTATTTTCAATACGGAACAGGCCGCTACTTCATAGTACTTGGTTGTCATTTTAAATGTCGTTTTCAATGACAGTGTCACTTCATCGACTTGACCCCCTACTCCCTGACATACACTGGAAGGGAAAAATTAATCCTTAAAAAGGCATGTAATTCGAAAAATAAATCATTTCTATTTCAACAAATCATCTTCCTCTTGGGGTGAGTTACACATAGTTTTTTTAATAATTTCTTACAGTAATTATATTTCTCCGTCTAACAGTTTTTCTAATGTTTTTTTTTATCTAACCTTCAAATGTTCAACCATGTGTTTGATTTCTATATTTCTTTTCATCTATTAATATGCACGTTTAGTAATCAGAATTTTAACTATTCTCATCTAAAATCTATGTAATTTACCCTTGCCAATTACTATTTCTGAATACTATTTGGCAAAGGTACAATTTGGTGTTCTTCTTGATGATTGATATGTGTCTCTATTTTATAGTTTTTTGGAAAGAGATCAACCTTTCCCTCTTCGGGAACCTAAGCCTCACATCACCGGTGATGCACACTTGAAGGCGAAGACAATGACATCCAGACTGCACAACCACCACCTCTAGCTGCAGGGGCCTTGGGCCGAAGATCCGCCCAGGCCTACGAGAAGTCTACAACAGCAGTACCATACGACATCAAGAAGATACCATCAGCTACCAAAAGCCATAAGTATAATCCAGAATTGTTAGTTTTTGGCAAGAATTTGAATATATTTGTTAATGCAATTTTCAAGTCATTTTATTTATTATATCTTTATGAACAATAAACATGATTAGTTAAAAACTATGTTTTGTTTGCTTCCATTCCAATTTTCAGAGTTCATTCTAAGGTTAGGACAAGACGAACACACACCTGAGTGACTGAGCTAAGCTAAGGGTGTAACGATGGCTATCTTGGTTAGTTGAGGTAATATTTTCGAATATTATTTCAATTAGCTGGGGTAGTCAATCGCTTTTTCGTTACACTGGCGCCCAAGAATTTGAATACATTTGTTAATACAATTTACTAAGTCATTTTATTTATTATATCTTTATGAACAATAAACATGATTGGTTAAAATTATGTTTTGTTTGCTTCCATTCCAATTTTCAGAGTTCATTCTAAGGTTAGGACAAGACGAACACACACCTGAGTGACTGAGCTAAGCTAAGGGTGTAACGATGGCTATCTTGGTTAGTTGAGGTAATATTTTCGAATATTATTTCAATTAGCTGGGGTAGTCAATCGCTTTTTCGTTACACTGGCGCACCAACGCACTTGTCTTATCCGAAGAATCGAGCTGTGAGTGTGTGGTTTGGTAGCAGACAACAAGCATTAATAAATACTATTTTCTTATATTTCATTTTTATATTCAATTTTTGCAGTAAATCTATATATATTATCTATTTTGGTACCTTTTGACTACCTTTTTGACTAATTTTTATATATTTTCACATGTTATGGGTCAAAAAGTATTACCAGTTTCAACAATTTAATTATATATTTCAGCATAATTGATTTAAAATACATTTAAAGTTGCAAATATTGGTATTTTTAACATTTGGAATTTTTTACCTACTTTTTTTTGGCTAATTTTTATGTTAGGACCTTGATAGTAATGTCCACATGGTGTTTTTTCTGTTTTTTTTTTCAATTTAACCAGTTTTTTTTGGTAGTTCTTTTTTAATTACTCTTATTTTGTTGTAACTTTCAAAAACCCAAGAGAATTTTTCCATTCCTTGTCATATTTTCTGTACTTTTTATACGTACTATTTCTTCTACGTTCTTTTTATAGGTACTTCTGTGTACTCTAAAGTGCATTTAAATCTTGTTTTATTACTTATTTTCAATTACTTTTTACTTATTCTTATATTTCCTAGTTGTTTTCATATATTTATTACCAATTTTGTATAACTACCAAAAATTTTGTTGTTTCTGTCGAACTTTCTGTCCGGATGATATATACTACTTTACTTGTATAGTAAAGACTAGGACAATTTTCAAGTTCTTTTCTTTCATTGAGGTATTTTATTCTTATTCTTCTTCTTTACGTATTCAGAATATTAATTTAAATCATTCTTCTTCTTCTTGTCTTGAATCTCAAAAATTTTTGTTCGTAAAGCATCATATTTTACATTTTTCAATTTTTTGCATTATTGCACTTATATTAATTATGATAAACATTATATTTAACATCTTTTTTATTTAACAATGCCCTATTTATCTATATATTATTGTTTTATTATTTTATTTTGGGTGTTATACTGATTTTTGATACAGATTAGCACAAAAGCCTCATCCGGCACTTATAAGTTGTGTATGGCTTATATATAGCTGCATAGACACCTAGTGTTTTTTTTTCCTAGGGTACATATAAGTTATCCATAGGGTTGGGCCAGATCTATTGAGTCTGAGTTCCGTTTTTTTGGTCTTAATGACTGTTGATATACAGTATAATGCTGTATATTATTTTTAGGATGATGTCTTTTATAAATTTTCTCTTTTGAAGTTAAAATAATTCTATGCATCTCTACTCTTCATGAGCCTCCGGTGTAGAATTATGGCGCTTTGAAGTATGAATGTAGTTTAGCTACTAGCATTTGTTATTTTCCATCTTTGCAAATCATATTTATGCATTTTTATACATATATTTTGTTCTTTAGTGTAGATCCCTGGTATGCATTTGATGGAAGTAGCATTTGCATTATGTATCATTATCTCTCTCTTTATTAACTCATTGGTTAAGTCTTTTATGACTAGTTTTATGCAGTTTTTTCAAACCCTTTGGTGTAGAACTTTGTCTTATTTGGCTTTCCATATAGTTGGTACTTATTTTTTTAATGGTTTATCTATAGTTGCACTTGCATTTCTTTTTATCATATTATACTTATGTTATCTTTATCTACTTATATGCTTTTACTCACCTTATCATATTGATTATTATATTATTACCTTACTTTAGGTACTTGTTATCCGAGTACTTGTTATTTTGTTCGAGATTCACTTCTTAGTAGCTCCACTAGCTATTTATTTTATTAAGGATGTAATATCCATTATATAATTACTTAGATTTGGTTATACATAATATGCCTTCTATTTTATATAAATACCAGAATATTTGCAATGCAATTCATTTTTAATATGTCTACATTATTTGACTATGGTTACTTACTTACTTTTGGATTCTTAGTAAAATTTAATTATTACTTACACTTTATACTACATGTCTTTATAATTTTGAATTAATTTCATACTTTTTTAAAGTACATTTATTTTTTTTCCAGAGATAGATATTCTCTGATGTCATTTATTTATAATAAATAAATATTTTATATTGTGATGAATACTACAATTCATTGGGTAATATTTTTATTTTCCCCAGAGTAACATCTGAAAATTATTTTGGTACTTTAAAATTTTTTATGATTAATAATTTAAATTAACTATATACATTGACTTAATGATTACTTTATTATCAGTATTTATTTTTGATTTGTTTTGAACGATTACTACTGCATATATTTATTTCTGGTTAGAACTTTGATTTCTTGTTTTCCTTGAGAAAAATTTCTCACCTGTGTTCGAAATTTTTCTGATGAGTGGAGGGAGTGTGTAACATTCCTGTTTTCTGTGAGAAAAATTTCTCACGTGTGTTCAAAATTTTTCTGATGGGTGAAAGGAGTGTGTAACATTACAAACGTCACATCTTTGATATTTTATTTTTAAAATAATTATTTTACCTTATTTCCTTTAATATTTCATTAATAATTATCTTCTTCTAATTGGTTTACCCATTTTCCCCTTTAAAAATCGGTAGGCGCTCTCTTTTATTACCCTCTTTTATTATCTTCTATTTAATATATCTCTTTCATTTAAATCATCATACTGAACATACCTCGTATATTCATACTCTCCAAATATCTGTATTTTCAATACGGAACAGGCCGCTACTTCATAGTACTTGGTTGTCATTTTAAATGTCGTTTTCAATGACAGTGTCACTTCATCGACTTGACCCCCTACTCCTTGACATACACTGGAAGGGAAAAATTAATCCTTAAAAAGGCATGTAATTCGAAAAATAAATCATTTCTATTTCAACAAATTTTTTTAATAATTTCTTACAGTAATTATATTTCTCCGTCTAACAGTTTTTCTAATGTTTTTTTTATCTAACCTTCAAATGTTCAACCATGTGTTTGATTTCTATATTTCTTTTCATCTATTAATACGCACGTTTAGTAATCAGAATTTTAACTATTCTCATCTAAAATCTATGTAATTTACCCTTGCCAATTACTATTTCTGAATACTATTTGGCAAAGGTACAATTTGGTGTTCTTCTTGATGATTGATATGTGTCTCTATTTTATAGTTTTTTGGAAAGAGATCAACCTTTCCCTCTTCGGGAACCTAAGCCTCACATCACCGGTGATGCACACTTGAAGGCGAAGACACTGACATCCAGACTGCACAACCACCACCTCTAGCTGCAGGGTCCTTGGGCCGAAGATCCGCCCAGGCCTACGAGAAGTCTACAACAGCAGTACCATACGACATCAAGAAGATACCATCAGCTACCAAAAGCCATAAGTATAATCCAGAATTGTTAGTTTTTGGCAAGAATTTGAATACATTTGTTAATGCAATTTACAAGTCATTTTATTTATTATATCTTTATGAACAATAAACATGATTAGTTAAAAACTATGTTTTGTTTGCTTCCATTCCAATTTTCAGAGTTCATTCTAAGGTTAGGACAAGACGAACACACACCTGAGTGACTGAGCTAAGCTAAGGGTGTAACGATGGCTATCTTGGTTAGTTGAGGTAATATTTTCGAATATTATTTCAATTAGCTGGGGTAGTCAATCGCTTTTTCGTTACACTATTTCAAGCAGAAAAAAATTATTGTTAAGCAATAACTATTACCTATGATGCAGTGTTGTCGTGCCAATGCTGATGACGTAGTGTTAATAGGAAATAGTGAAAAGAGACTTAGAACAAAAACTGGAACAGTGGAGACAAGCTCTGGAGGAAAAGGTTTAAAACTTAGTAGGGCAAAGACAGAGTATTTGGAGTATTTGAGAGAAATATATGAAGATACATGCAGTAGAATTAGGTCTGGATGGATGAAGTGGAAGAAAGCAAGTGGAGTGTTGTGTGACAGAAAGTTCCAAAGAAGCTGAAGGGAAAATTCTATAAAACAGTCATAAGACCGGCTATGATGTAGGTACAGAATTGAATGTTGGCAGTGAAAAAGAAAAAGGAACAACGAATTCATGTGGTTGAAATGAGAATTCTTAGATGGATGAGAGGTGTGACAAAAAAGGACAAAATTAGAAATGAGTATATTAGGGGAAGTCTAGGTGTGGCACCAATTGATGCCAAAATGAAAGAGCATAGTTTAAGATGGTTTGGTCATGTTCAATGTCGAGACGTTAATCACCCAATACAAAGAATAGCTGAAGTGCAGATTCTTGGGATTCTTGTAAGGAGTAGGAGAGGAAGACCAAAGAAGAGTTGGGGGGAGACGATAAGGCAGGACATGTTGGTAAAGGGTATTAACATTGATATGACCCAAGATAGAATTGTGTGGAGAAATGCAATTAGGGAAGCCCACCCTGCATAGGGATAAGGAAAAGAGAATGATGATGAATAACTTTTAAACATAGCTCACTACAGTATGTTAGTGTTAAGAAAAACAACCGTATTATGAACGATTTATCAAAAAAATAACAAAGGGAGCTTTATATTTCTTTGTCTAAAAGTGAAACGGCTCATTCTTACCATCGAAAGTATGTAATACATGTTTTTGCAATTAAAAGTTTAATAGATCATTGGTAGCACGGCCCAAAATCTACAGCACTATTAAAAATTTAAATAAAACTTACCAATGCTTAGACTTTCTTCAGACTCAAGTTCATCGTTTTTTAACATGTCCAATATGCGTTGTGCTCTGGATGACATGGTTAAACTTTTAACTAAATTCCTTGAAATAACCAACAAATAATCACAGAAGGTTAAACTTTTAAATAAATTCCTTCAACTAAACCAACAAAATAATCACAGAAGAAAACTCAAACTAAAATCTTAAAATCGTTATGTTGTTCATTAAAGTACAAGCTCGTTTGAAAGGACCTAATCAATATGCCACTGATTAGTAAAAGAGCCAAATCAGCTTTAACGGCGCGCAGCGTACAAAGAGTCAGCGCAATAACTTATTAGTGTACAGTATGTTAAGTCTCAAAACTGTGGGACTTAACACACTGAGTGTTCCTATTTCTTAAATAATGTTTAGTGTATAGTGTGATATGTCCAAGTTCAGGACTTAACACGCATTACACAGTTAGTATTGACTGTTTTTCATTTATGTAAAATGCATATCTCAGTTTAGGAATGGAATTGGACTTTACAAATTATACACCATGTAGATATCAAATTCTAACATACAGATAGTGCATTACCTCATTTCGACCATTTTTGAACTTAACTCACTCTACGCACAGAGCACAGATATAATAAAAAATAAAACTAAAAAATAATTCAAAATGGTAAACCAGTGAGAAAAAACGAAAACAGTAATTTATTACATATTGAAACACCAACCTAAAAAAATATGCGAAAATTTTTAAATTTTTAACTAGGTAGAAAAATAAACACATACGAGTCTTTATTCACTTTCGTCTTCTTCCTGGTTATTTGAGTTAATACATTCAGGACAAATAATGGTGGAATGTTCTTTGCAAACCATTCTCCTGCATGTCTGACACGAAATGGTTGTCACTCTATTTTTACGCCTTCCGCAGCAATAGCACCTTCCTCGTATTTTTGCTGGTGGTTCTTCTTCTTCTTGTTCCACTACAGTAGCTTTATATTTCTTCAGGAATAGTTTTAAATCTAAGGACAAACTCTGTATTTCAGCTCGTTCTGAAAGGTGTGGTCTCAACAAAGATAAAGATAATTCCTTCAAAAATATCCTTCTATATTTTTGAGGATTGTTTATATCTGCAGCATTATACAGGATTTGGTTGTTAATTCCTGCGATGTTTAGGAGATGAAAAAATATAACCATCGGCCACCTTTGCGTTCTCCTTGATACCGAGTATGTACCGCGAATTTTATCTACTGTGTCGACACCTCCTTTGTGAGAATTATAATCTAAAATTATATTTGGCTTTTTTTTCTCCGGATCTACTGCAGAATCATTATGCATGGTTGATATCAAAGGCACAGCTTTATTTTTCGCAGGGACATATGACACTATAGTTACCTCTTTTTGAAATCCGAAAAGGGACGATCCAACTTCTCTTTCTTTATGTGGTAGGAACTCCAACGGCAGCTCCCGTTTATTTTTCTTTAGTGTGCCAACCATTGTAACTTTATCTTTCAAAAGATCATTGGCCAATGAGTAACTTGTGTACCAATTATCACATGTCAAGTTCCGGTTTTTCCCTTTCCAGTCTTGAAGTAAACGATGTACAATATCAGCAGGTTTATTTGATTTGTTGTAAGGTCCTTGTGGCTGATTACCTCAATACACCTCTAAATTTGTAACATAAAATGTCTGGGCATCACACAATACAAATACTTTTAACCCATACTTTGCAGGCTTGGACGGGATATATTGAATAAAACTGCATCTACCTCTGAAAGGTATTAACATTTCGTCAATTGTTACTTCTTCTCCTAAACAGTAGTTATTGTTGCGGTTTTCCACAAAACGATCCAGTGTAACTCGAATAGCAGCAAGCTTTTCAGTTTCCTTGCGTATCCCTCTACTATTTTTGTCATCAAATCTTAGAGCAGCAAGCAAAAATAAAAATCGATCAGCACTCATGCACGCTCTACATATATTTATGAGCCGGTTCCGTCTTTAGTCCACAATTCAAGAAAATGTGTACGGTTTTGCTTTTTAGTTCCTGGAAGTAGTAGTAGTCCGATAAATGCCATAATTTCTATTTTTGTTGTGTCTTTAGCCCGTCTCGGCCGGTTATACTTTATTCGCATATTTGCAATTTTCAAGTTTGTACACTCAACTATATTTTTACAATATTTTTGCTGAAAGTTTGCTAAATTTGCTCACCACTGAATTTTTATACCACTTTGTTTGTTTATCTTTCGCTATAAAATACTCAACTTCATCGCTTTCTAAGCTCTCACCATCCCTCTCGTTATCTGTATCAGAAGACTCTTTATCATTTAGTTCTATCTCCGACTCAGTGTTATAATCGTTGTCTTCCGTAATTTCTTCCTCTTCTTCTGACGAACTAGCATCCTCTTCTCATCTAAATTCTTCCTCAGGTTCTTCGAACAATGCTTCAGCCATAACTCTAAGCTCATTTTGTGTGAGATTTTAAGGGTTTCTAACACGCACTCGATCCCTATAAAAAATATTTCTCCTAAGTTTCCATTTCACATTTTTGTATAAAAAGTACAATGTAACATTTACTACACAGAAAATAACTCGTTTGCAGGTAATTTAAAGTTTAACATTCGTTAAATTTACTTACATAACTACTCACATACTACTTCACCGTTCGGGAACTCACTTTGATATTTTTTATCACAACTCAACTATTCGATCAAAAATCACGTATCGACTGTAACAGACAATGGTTGATACTATACTGATAGGTTACGTCGAGCGCCGTAAACGCAGAAAATAGTTTTAAGAAACGGGAACCAACTTAACACGCATGGTGTACTGTGTACACCGTAGCCCGTAGTTAAAGGTTAACAAATTTTTTCATGCGGTTGATATTTTCCAGATTAAGTGGGAAAATAGTGTAAAGTGGTGAGGGGAGCATAATTATTGAATTGAATCTTGTTTCCGAGCTGCCCTAAATTTTATGATTCTAACCTTTAGGGAAGATAGATAGTAGTGTAAATTTAAAAACTGGACTGATTTCCGCCGTTGCGTTAGCCGCCATCTTGATTTTAAAGGAGAACGGTTGTTGCTTAATATCTCCGCCATTTTCAACTTTTCGACAAAAACGGTAGGAACTAAAATTGTTGGAAATTAAATTTCCTATAATTTCTTTGTACAATTTTTTATGCGATCAATATTTTAAGAGTTAAGGGGGAAAATAGCGGAAGCATAATTATTGAATTGTCTCATTTATTATGATCTTTACGACATAATGGTACATAAACAAAAATAAAGAGAATTATATTTTATGCAATATTTGAACATTCCGATGAAACAGCAACCAAACTAAGTATATAAAAGACAAATAATAACATATTTATATTAAGTTCATTTAGTTTTATTAACGAGCGGGTTTTATTGGTTGAATTTATCTGTCGATGTTTTAAGTTTCATGTCAGTTAATATATTTTTATATTTTAACATTTTTTTTTAAATTTTGGACCCTCTTGGGGGGAATTTTGGCATCCCCCCTCCTCGTAGACCCGCCACTGGTTCTTTCGAAAAGTTGCAGTAAATCGCAATTGGAACTATTTCAGTCCCATATTTTGTCGAAAAGTTGAAAATGGCGGAAATATTGAATAAAAACAATTGCTATAAAATCAATCATGTCTTATGCTCGCACTTTTACGGCATACCTACTACCTTTAAATGTTGATTTCATCAAAAAAAACGAAAGAGATCAAAATTGTACCGTAAATCCTTTTTTACTTTTATTTAGATAAATTGACTTATGAGATGCACCATATATTATGTTTGAATACTTTATTACCAGAGAACGGCAGTTCTCGTCAGTGGCGCACAACCCCAACAACAATACCCCTACAACCGACACTATACAGCGTGTCTACTTTAGTTGGAAACATATGGGAAACTTTTTTATTATTAATTTCACGAAAAAAAGTTATTCTTTATAAAAAGTTCTGCATGCCCCAAAACCTAAGATTCAATCATCAGATAATAAATTATCTCAATATTATACGAGGTATGTCAAAAAATATGAATTTCGGTCAAGGGTAAAGTACCTTTATTTCTCTCAATATCAAAAATTCTTATGATAAAAAGTTGTTTGGAATTAAAAACTAATAGGTCTGGATCCCGCGTATGAAAAAAAAGTTGATTAATAGCAAGCTGAAAATTTGTTAATAGCTTAAGGGTGTCTAATCGGACAAACTTTGATATATGGGAACACTGGAACAGAGGAAGTTTTAATTGTGGAACAGGTTAAAAATTTAGAACGGTCAGACCACGAAAACGGCACATGTATTTTGTCCGACAGAACAGACTTAAACTCTCCGAACAGAGATTAAACTCTCATGTAAAAATCAGACTGCTATTTATCACCAAGTGGGCGTTTTAATGAGTGGAACATGTAGAATATGTCAAATGACAGGAATTATGACAGGTGATAAATAGCAGTCTGATTTTTACATGAAAGTTTAATCTCTGTTCGAAGAGTTTAAGTCTGTTCTGTCGGACAAAATAAATGTGCCGTTTTCGTGGTATGACCGTTCCAAATTTTTAACCTGTTCCACAATTAAAACTGCCCTTGTTCCAGTGTTCCCATATATCAAAGTTTATCCGACTAGACATCCTTAACCTATTAACAAATTTTCAGCTTGCTATTAATCAACTTTTTTTTCATACGCGGGATCCAGACCTATAAGATCAAATATGCAATTACATGCTTCTAATTGAAAAAAAAAATTTCTTCTCAAATTTATGGATACCCAACATCGTTTTTAATTATTACAAATATGATAACTCGTTTATTATTCATTTTATGAAAAAAAGTTATTCTTCATAAAAAGCTTTGCATGGTGTAAAATCTAAGACACAACCATGATATATCAACTTTTATTAATTTTATACGAGGTGGGTCAAAAAATATGAAATTCGCTCAAGATTATAGTACCTTTATATTTCACAATATTTCAATTAGAAGGATGTAATTTCATATTGAAACATAGTTTTTAATTCTAAATAACTTTTTTAATAACCGTTTTCAATATTGTGAAAAATAAAGATACTTTACTCTTGAGTGAAATTTATATTTTTTGACATACCTCGTATAAAATTAATAAAATGTGATATCTGATGGTTGCATCTTCGGTCTTAGGACAGAATACCTTTTTTCGCAAAAGTAATAATAAAAGAGTTATCGTATGTGTAATAAATAAAAACCAAGTTAGTATCAATAAATTTGAGAAAAATTTGGAAAATATTTTTTCCAATAAGAAGCAGGTAATTGAATATTTTATCTTAGTTTTTGTTTCTAAACAACTTTTCATAATAAGAATTTTCGATATTGAGAGAAATAAAGGTACTTTACCCTTGACCGAAATTCATATTTTTTGACATACCTCGTATAATATTGAGAAAATTTATTATCTGATGATTGAATCTTAGGTTTTGGGGCATGCAGAACTTTTTATAAAGAATAACTTTTTTCGTAAAATGAATAACAAAAAAGTTTCCCATATGTTTCCAACTTAAGTAGACACGCTGTATATACATGAAATTTTCGATTTTCTAAACCTGACTGAATTGAAAATTGGACCAAATCCCTTCTTAAAGTTTAGGAAAAGACTCACCCATCCATATGTCAACTTACCATTTTGGTCCAAGAGTGTGGATTTTATGGCTCTTCCCATTTAGGGTCTGTTTTTCGTTCTGTTCCCCAAAAATTTCAAAAATTTAAGTCCCAACTTTACGGCTTCTGATAATACTGATCATTACCTTTCCAACAGATATCTAATTTTGAAAATCTGTTATACCATTCAAAAGTTACCGAGCTCAGAAGTATGACTCAATTTTTATTTAAAAAGGGGAAAATGTTTGTGGATATGTTTATATGTATGTATGTATGTATGTGTGTGGAAAAGTTACACCTATCTGAATTCTTTTTCTGTGTTTCAAGAGGGTGTGAGGGCCGATTAAGAACCGGTGTAATTTTTGACTTCTGACTGACTACCCGTAAGCCAGCTAGAGGGCTAGGGAGATACAAAATAGCATATTTTTGGGCGTATATATCTTCGGTTCAAGGAGAGACAGGAAAACCGCATAAACACCAAATCAATAGGGTTTAGTTAAACTTTCAAATGGTGCCTAAAATACCAAGCTGGGACATATACACTGCTCACCATAGCCGAAAAACTGAAAAATTTAACTTTGAAAATTTTGGTTTTTCGACAATTACTCAAAATTTCAACCTACCAATTGCGCCAAAAACTGAGCGTTTGTAGGAGGTCTCTAGTCGCGTCTAACGGTGTATACCTCATATCTGGGAAAATTCGAATTTTTAAGTTATAGGCTTTATAAGTATGATCAAATCTATTTTTTATGGGAAAAACGGGTTTTCAAGCTCAATAATTCCTGTAATACGTTCAGTTATCATACTTGATCTTGGATGAATCAGATACTACTTGTCAATACGTTTCGAACTCATGTTTATTGATAAAAACCAGTTAAGCCGTTCAGAAGTTATAGAGCTCCAAATGTATAATTAGTCCAGGAACTGAAACATTTCACTTCGCAATTTTTACAGAATGGATCGATTTGCTTGAAAATTTGACAATAAGTAGTTGATAGTCCAATGATGAAAATCAATATGATGCCGAAAGACGTTTTTACCATGGGGTGGTTACCACCGCATCTCGGGGGTGGAAATTTTTTATTATATTTTTACCGCAAATGTTGGTAAAAATATTAATTGTAGGCAAAAAATGTTTTATACATTTTTTTGATACAATTAATAGTTTTCGATTTATTGTTTATCGAAAGTGTTAGTTTACCACCTTTAGACGTCTGTGACAGGAGTATTTTATAAAATTCTACTGTCACAGTGACAGTTGTCGTACTCCTCTTATACGTCTTAACGTGGGAAACTATGTAATGTAATGTTAATTAATACATTTATAACGATAATTTCCACCTCCATTTGCACAACGTAAAAATAACTGTCAAAGTCGTTTTCGTTTTCTGGAGTTCGTCCCAAATAATTATTAATTTTGGCAGTGTTTTGGTACATTCCGGCCTTGTTTCCACGTGCAGAGTGTTATCAATAGTTTCTGTTTTGTGGTACTTTGTGGAAAACTAGAAGACAGCTTTGTTTTACAGAAAATGTCAGGTAACGGGGGCGGTCCTGGCCCGCCCTCGGTTAATTTAAATAATAATAATCAAATGAATAATAATGATAGTCAAATTAATGTTTCTTCAATGGATACAGTATCCTCAAATTTCGAAAAATATGACTTTGATAATAAATATCAACCGGCGGATGCAGGTCCGTATCAGGTATTTTTGGAACATACCGTTAAGAATCTTGGTCGTCTTTTTCCTATCAGAATTGGCTTTTATTTACAACAAGTAATTGAATTTAGAAATGATGTTATTGATATTCATTCTGTAGGTTTAAAACGTGTTAAGGTAATTTTTAGAACATACAAAATCGCTAATTTATTAATTAATCACGAAATATTAATAAAAAATAAGTTGATAGCTTATATTCCAAAATTTTTCACGCATAAACGAGGCATAATACGCGGCGTTGATACCTTTTTTACTGAAGAATACTTGAAAAAAGCCATTAATTCCATAGTTCCAGTGGCGGAAGTGAGAAGAATGAAACGAAAAATTATAAACGCTGAAACCAAAAAAGAAGAATTTGTCAATAGACAATTGGTAGTAATAAATTTTAAAGTTAATAAAATTCCGTGTTTTATTAATATAAATATGGTTAATTTTCCTGTAGAACCATACATCCAACCCGTTGTTAATTTGTAAAATGTTTACGTTACGGTCACAATATCGTTCAATGTAAAGGCAAATCACGTTGTTCTCGATGTGCAAATGAGCATTCTTCCGCTGAATGTAATGCCGAGTTGCAAATGTGCGTTCACTGTAAATCTTCTGATCATCCTTCAATTTCAAGAGACTGCCCAATGTATAAAAAAACAACAAGACATAAAAAAAGTAATGGCTTTCGAAAATAAAAGTTTTAAGGATGCCGAATTATCGATTAACAATCCAGCTTATGCTAAAATTAATACCAACAATAGGTTTGATATATTAATAATCTTGAAAACTTTCCCGATTTAGCACCAGCAAACAAAACAATTTATTATGCTCCTTTAAATAAACCAAAATCAAATTCAACCGCATTAGAATTAAAAACAAATAATAGGCGAAGAACTGAGACTTCTTCTCAGACTCCAAGCACTAGTAATTCAGATTTGGAAAATTCACATCAAAAAAGACAAATTTCTCTTCCCCCATATACACCCGCTCCACAACAGAATAATTTCATGTTTTGTCGAGATAAACTTATCTCACAGATATATTCATTAATTACAAATATAATTAATAATCAAGGAAAATTTGAATTAAATAAGATCAGGGACAATATCATTACAATATTTAATAATAATGAAGATAATTTAGAATCCATTCTCACAGATAGTGAAAATGGCTATTAAAAATATTACAGAAAAACTAACCATATTACAATGGAATTGTAGATCCATTTATAGTAACAAAGGCAGTCTTATGCATCATATTAACAACTACCATACAGATATAATAGTTCTATCAGAAATATGGCTCACATCCGGTCATCATTTTAGACTTAAAGGATATAACTTTATCAATAAATGTCGTGAAGATGGTTACGGTGGCGTAGGTATTTTCATCAGACAGGGAATAGATTACCAAGAATCCGAAATTAATAATAATTTCGATGACAGTATAGAAGCATGCGCAGTTTTTTTGAACAAAATTAATCTCTCATTAGTATCAATCTATAGATCATCAGATGTTAGAATAGAAATAAATGACTGGATCAACCTATTCCTTCAGTTTAATATTGCAAAAACTATTTTTCTGGGAGATTTTAATGCTCACCACGGCATGTGGGGGCCAATTGCAGACGACAGAAATGGTAGAATATTAGTGGAGGCCATGGATTATTGTGAAATAATTACATTAAATGACGGAACACCAACAAGAATATCTCCAACTAGTAATCATTCAGCCGTTGACTTGACTCTAACATCTCCCTTCTTAGCCGACCGTATAGCTTGGTTAATAGATTCAGATTCATTAGGTTCAGATCACTACCCAATCAATATAGAAATTCAAATCAATCCCTCCTCCTTTGTCATCAACCCATCAACAAAATGGAATGACTCTCGTGCTGACTGGTCTGTTTTTGGAAATATTTTTGAATTAGAAATTAGTGAGCTCAATAATTTAGATAGGAATTCAAATTCAGTAGACAAAATCGAATTTTTCCTCAATGCAATCACAATCGCAGCATCGAAATCTATGCCTATTAAGAAATCTTTCACACCTTCTGTACCAAGACCTTATTGGTGGGATGAGGAATGTTCTGCGATTGTTAAAAAACGAAAAGAAGCTCTCAGCGAGTTTAAAAAACAAGGTAATTTTATCAATTATCTACAATATCAAAACATTTCTGCTAATGTCAAACGTACGTTTAAACTTAAACAAAAAAACAGTTGGAAAATGTTTTTGAATAAACTAAATAAAAACACTCCTCTGACTGAGATATGGAACACTGTAAGATCTATTTGCAATAAACACCATCAAAAAAGAAAACCACAATTAGACGAAAGCCTTATTCAAAAAGTTCTTGATACATGGGCTCCTTCATCTGCTGCAGGTCCAATTTTGAACGACAACATTAATCAATTTCACTTCAATCAAGACTCAGACACCCTTTCAAAAAATTTTAGCTTTTCGGAATTAGAATTAGCCTTAAAAAAATCAAAAAATACTGCACCTGGACTTGACGGGTTCACTTATACGATAATAAATAAATTGCCTGAAAGTGGTAAACTTTTTCTATTAGAAATTTTTAATGATTGGTGGTTGAAACAAAAGTATTCAGATAGTCTTAAAAATATAATTGTGTGTCTTCTAGCGAAACCTAAGAAACCACCTGACTTACCTTCGTCCTACCGACCTATTTCATTGTTATCGTGTATTACAAAAACTTTCGAAAGGCTTATAAAATTTAGACTCGAACATTTTGTCGAAAACAGATCAATTTTACCAAAAAATCAGTATGGATTTCGTAGAGGTATAGGTACAATTGATGCAATCTCCCATTTAGTTACAGATGCTCAATTGTGTCTATCAAAAAATAATTACATGTTGTGTCTTTTTGTGGACCTTAAAGGGGCTTATGATATGGTAGATTTGGAAATATTATATTCAAAAATGGTAACGTTTGGTATCAATAAAAGAGTCTCTATAAATATTTTAAATTTGTTTGCTAATAGAAAAATATTTTTGCGAGATAGTCATAACGTTTTACATGGTCCAAGAGTACTTTACAACGGGCTTTCACAAGGCTCTATTTTAAGTCCCCTTTTGTTTAACTTATACACTGCAGACTTGCATGATTTGATGAGCGATGACATACAAATTATTCAATACGCGGACGATTTATGCATTTATGTCACCCATAATACCTACGATCGCTGCATGATAGACTTAAGACGTACTTTTGACAGTTACAAAACTGGTTCGACGATATGGGTTTTAGTGTTTCACCAAAAAAGACAGCTGTGATGTGTTTCACAAGGCACAGATATCAGTTAGTCGATAATTTCTCTATAGGTAAACACACTATTCCTATCGTAAAAGAATATAAATATTTAGGTATAATTATAGATAGTAAACTTCTATGGACCAGTCACATTAAGTATGTCAAACAAAGATGTGAAAAGGGAATTAATCTTCTGCGCTTCGTCTCCAAACAGAGCTGGGGCGCGGATCAACAAATTTCCTTAATGTTCTACAAGTCTTATATTCGCTCGATTTTGGATTATGGGTGTACTCTCTATGGTTCTACCTCCAATACGAACCAACTTACTCTTGATCGAATACAATATAGAGCTCTCAAAATATGTTTGGGAGCCATGGCATCTTCACCAAATCATGCCATTCTGGCAGAGTCTCAAGAACTTCCTCTTAGTTTTCGAAGACAGTTTAGCACCTCTTAGTTTAGCAAATAAAAGTCTATTAAAATATGGATGTTACAACAGTGATTTGATCGCAAAAATTAACTTTCTTTTAATTGAGAATTTGACAAATCATTATTGGAAAAAGAAAAACTCTCCTCCTTTGGCAGATGCATTTATTGATACAAACTTATTTCAAAATGATATTGTTAAACTTAATAAAATACCATTGTATGCACACAGTTTCGATTCTATAATTGACAAACCTATCACCATATTCCCTCGGTATTCAGATTGTAATATCTTAAACCAAGCCATGATAAAATCCATTGTGAATGGTCTCGGGTCGAACTTAACTAAAATATATACAGATGGGTCAAAAACGGAGCTAAATACAGGTTCGGCATTTTTTGTTTCAAACATAAATCATATTGAAAAGTACAGAATCTCAAATTATTGTTCCATTTTTACCGCCGAGTCCTTTGCTATTGAAAATGCACTAAAATTGTGTGCAACTCAAACATGCACGAATGTGGCAATAATTTCAGACTCAAAATCAGCATTACAAGCTATTAGCGGTCACCCAATAAACCAGTTCCGAAATGCCTTAATTTTGAACATTAAAAAATTAATTATGGATCTTAAACAAAATAATGTAACTGTTTCGTTTATTTGGACGAAAGGACATTGCGGAGTCGAAGGTAATGAAATTGCGGATATAGCCGCAAAAAGTAGTCACAGTTGCCACCATATTGACAAAGTATTTAATTTAAAAGATTTGAATAATGCTCACAAACCTAATATCAGAAGGAAATGGGAAACTGATTACAAAAGAATTGCAAGTAAATCTACAAACCATTATTTCAGAATTCACCCTACACTTCCAAAAAACATTCCTCATTTCACCTTTAATTATAATAGAGCACACTTGTCAGTATTGACTCGTTTAAAATTGAACCATGCTCGCTTTCCATCTCACTTATATAAAATTGGAATACTTAACTCCCCTGTCTGTAGTTGTGACAATATATCCATTGGTGATCTAAATCATATATTTCTAGAATGTTCTCTGAACTCTCAATCTTCTTCAATTCTGTATCAAGAACTAATTCATCACGAGTGTCCATTGCCACTAAATATTACAGTTCTCCTTTCTTCCTCAGATAAAGCGGTACTAGATTCCATCATTAATTTTATCAGAAATTCAAAAATAGCGGTATAGTTTAGAAATAGACAATATGAAAACATTTAATGTAATTAAGAATTTACATGTTTAGTGGCAAATAGATTTTGTCTGATGCCAGGATATCTCTCACACACACACACACACACACACACACACACACACACACACACACACACACACACACACACACACACACACACACACACACACACACACACACACACACACACACACACACACACACACACACACACACACACACACACACACACACACACACACACACACACACACACACACACACACACACACACACACACACACACACACACACACACACACACACACACACACACACACACACACACACACACACACACACACACACACACACACACACACACACACACACACACACACACACACACACACACACACACACACACACACACACACACACACACACACACACACACACACACACACACACACACACACACACACACACACACACACACACACACACACACACACACACACACACACACACACACACACACACACACACACACACACACACACACACACACACACACACACACACACACACACACACACACACACACACACACACACACACACACACACACACACACACACACACACACACACACACACACACACACACACACACACACACACACACACACACACACACACACACACACACACACACACACACACACACACACACACACACACACACACACACACACACACACACACACACACACACACACACACACACACACACACACACACACACACACACACACACACACACACACACACACACACACACACACACACACACACACACACACACACACACACACACACACACACACACACACACACACACACACACACACACACACACACACACACACACACACACACACACACACACACACACACACACACACACACACACACACACACACACACACACACACACACACACACACACACACACACACACACACACACACACACACACACACACACACACACACACACACACACACACACACACACACACACACACACACACACACACACACACACACACACACACACACACACACACACACACACACACACACACACACACACACACACACACACACACACACACACACACACACACACACACACACACACACACACACACACACACACACACACACACACACACACACACACACACACACACACACACACACACACACACACACACACACACACACACACACACACACACACACACACACACACACACACACACACACACACACACACACACACACACACACACACACACACACACACACACACACACACACACACACACACACACACACACACACACACACACACACACACACACACACACACACACACACACACACACACACACACACACACACACACACACACACACACACACACACACACACACACACACACACACACACACACACACACACACACACACACACACACACACACACACACACACACACACACACACACACACACACACACACACACACACACACACACACACACACACACACACACACACACACACACACACACACACACACACACACACACACACACACACACACACACACACACACACACACACACACACACACACACACACACACACACACACACACACACACACACACACACACACACACACACACACACACACACACACACACACACACACACACACACACACACACACACACACACACACACACACACACACACACACACACACACACACACACACACACACACACACACACACACACACACACACACACACACACACACACACACACACACACACACACACACACACACACACACACACACACACACACACACACACACACACACACACACACACACACACACACACACACACACACACACACACACACACACACACACACACACACACACATTTCCACCACCATGAGTGTATATAAGGTGGGAAATATTTCGTTACTGCAAAGCAGCAAGGTATCTAACGCTGTCGCTGGCAAATCATTTGTTTTATTTTCTATTCCTTTCCATTTATTTATCCAGAGCGCTATTTCCGATTCCAACTAGTGATGTAACGAATGTCATTTTTTGAACATTCGCGAATACGAATGCGAATGCGAATATCTGCTACCGACATTCGCGAATGCGGATGCGAATGCGAATATTCAGTTTTTATTAAATTTGTTTCTATTTTTGTAATGTTTCCTAAATTTGTAATGAAAAGTTAATTGATATTTAGTGTAAATCAATCTGAATCTTAAGCTTTATTACATAATACCAAATAATCAAAAAAAGTGAAGGCTAATAATGTGATTATACAAGGTTAAGTTCTATCTATCTATTGCCCTTCATTTGTCCAAAGTTGAACGTAGGCCTCCTTCTTATTTTTCCACTCTTCTCGATTCAGTGCTAATGCTGTCTGGTCCTGTGTATTTTTTTAGGTCATCCGACCATCTCGTCTGTTGTCTGCCTCTTCCTCTTTTGTAGTCCTAAGGTCTTCAGTGAGTTATCGCTTCATTCCATCTTCCGTCTCTTTGTCTGCTGTTGTGTCCTGCATATTTCCATTTGAGAGTAGCTGCATGTTTGAGGTTAAGTTACCTTTTCTTAATAAAAAAAGATGAGAAGTGAATATATTTTGATTTTATTAACCTAATATTATCTTAAAATTATTTTTTTTTCTGGTTTTCATATTCGCAAAACATTCGCAAAAATTTTGCGAATGCGGATGCGAATGCGAATATGCAAAAACATGCGAATATTCGCGAATGCGAATGCGAATACGAATATTCGTTACATCACTAATTCCAACAAATCTGATAAAAATTCTACGGAATCATTTCTAAATTTACTAAGATATTCGGAAACCTTTTTTACTAGAAACTTTAAATCATTATCGCTCTGGTTTAAAACATTAACCGGTATTAAGTTGTTTATATCTAAAATTTCGAAAAGATCTGCATTGAAACGAAACTCGAGGTCTTGGAATATGTTTTCTAAAAGGGGTATAAAAACTGACACTCTAAAATATTCTTCAGGATTTTTTGTTTCAATATAACTGCGATAAATTTGTCTGGCATTGATTCTTGGCAGTAATATTGGAAAATCTAATTTTTGATGAACTTTCGTTACTTCTTCAAAAATACCTTTAAACACATTTTCAGCATCCTCTCTTTTTTTATGAAATACTAATAATATATCGTTTACTAAAGATCGAGCAGAAATTTTGTCCAAACTTTTAGCCTGCAAAGATTTACTTAAACTTACAGTTATATTTAAAACATGGGACAAGCAATGGAGAGCAACTACAAAATTTGTTTTAGCATTGTATCCAACAATCTTTAAGCTTTTGAAGATGATTGAGAATCTTTCCACTGCGTTATTAGTTGCAAAGTTTCTATGATATTTTCAAAAGAAACTTTGAACCTAAGAATAGCTGTATGGCGTTCTGTCCATCTGGTTTCGCATAAGCTTTCCAAAGCAGATGAGTTCGTGAATTTCAAAACGTTATGTAATTTAGACGATGCGTTGAAAAAGGCAATGGTTTCTTTAATGGTACCTACCGCGTTACGAATATCTTGGACATTGCTAGATTTTGATAGGGATAAATTAAGTGAATGGCTGTAACAAGGACATTTGCAAGCATTCTTTAACATTTTTTGAATTTCGGTAACTGCTCCTTTTTTTCAGACAACATAACACTGCAAGTGTCTGTGCCAATCCCGACGCAATTCTCAAAAGGCAACCCAATCTTATTTAAAAATGAAACAACTGTTTTTCCCAGTAGTTCACCCGTTAAAACTGGCTCTTTTGTAAAATCATCATAATTATTTTTATGACAATCGGTGAATCCTACAAAGTCCTCGCGAAGAATATTTTCCGGATCTAAATATCTTATTAAAATTGACATTTGCGATACCTTACTAATATCAGTTGTTTCATCGAAAATCACACTATAAAACTTATTGTATGAAATTTTGGAAATAATTGAATTTAAGATTTCGCCCCCACAACACGAAATTAATTCATTTTGCACGGTAGGACTTATGTACTTCGTTCGGGAAGTTGCGGTTTCAAAATGAGATTTCAATTTTAAATCATCACCACACGTCTGAATACGGTGGCGGATGATTTCTCTTAAATTGCCCTCATTTACCTCAGAGGATTTTGACAATTCTGACTTAGTTCTGTAACCGCGAAATGCTATACCCTGTTTTCCCAAAAAAACGATGCTGTTGATGATAGGTTTCAATTTTTCCCTGTTCTCTATTACTTGGGCCAATTGTCCAGAACTAAGAATGTTTGATATTTCCTTTTCAGGGTTATTAAAAGTTATTAAAAAATTATCTCCAATTAAAACAACATCTTTGTGATACTTATTTGCGGCATGTGATAACAAATCGCCATCTTTTCCAAATAACTTTGAAAATTTCTTTATAGGAATAGTTACCAAACTTTTAAGAGGAATATTTTTATGCATCCCTCCTGTTCTTGCAAATAAAACACAATATTTACAGAACAGTCCCCCATTTGACTTCGAATAGACTAGCCAGTTAAATGATTTAAAATGGTTAAAAGATAAATAACATTTTTTTTCTTTTTGTTTTTTTACATGAACTGAAAATGGAAATTTAAATTTGTGGTCTGGAACAAAAGAGTTTTTTAATATATTTACTTTTTCTAGGTCGATTATGTTTGTTTGGTTGACATACTGTCCAATATCTACTTCTTCTCCAAACTTTCCCGCTTCAGGATTCTCTGTTCCTTCAATGGCACTGGCTTGCGGTTCCTGCGAAACTGCAACGTTTTTTATTGCTTCAATAATAAATTCTTTTACTTGGCCCCGCTTCATTTTCTATTTCTGGTTGTTTAGCTTTTTTAACAAAAAAATAATCCGAGGGCTGGTTCTTTCGCTTGCTCATTTTTAGGGAACTATAGGTATATCCACAACCTGCTGATATAAAACTCCGTATAAAATTCCAATTTAAAAAAAATAACAACAACTTACAACAATAATCTAAGATGTGGCTCGTGGGTCGTGTAGGGTAGAATACGTAGGAATGAGTAGTTTTCCAGGTTTATGTGTTACACAAACGCAAAATTGCAAAGTATTTCACTCACTTACCGTTTATAATTCTACAATGTATTCATTAACACAATCCCTCCGCGATAATAGAATAAGGAAAATAGGTTGGTGTACCGTCAAAAGGACGCGGAAAAAAGGACGCGCGACAAAAGGACGCGGACAAAAGGACGCGTGACAAAAAGACGACGCCTAGGAAATAAGGACGCGCGACAAAAGGACGCGTACCAAAAATGGACGTAACGACAAAATCACACATAAAAAATAAAAAACATACTTATAAAAAGATTTTTTATTCGTGAGTCTAGTCACTTCGTCGGCGTTTTTTTGTGCTTTCATATTTTGAATTTTTATAACTTCTATTACAATTATATTATTCTATACAATACAATACAATGCGTGTTATAAAATCTATAGGGAAAAATTCTACACCTGTAATTGAAAGTTGTGGGCAATTCCTCGCAAATATTCCAAAACGGGTCTGTTGCCATATTCAGCAACAATCGTCTTAATTCTTGTAGCAGTGTCCCTGTATTTTCTCTTATGGGGTACCACATTTCCCGCGATATATTGTTCAATTTTCAGTTTGTTTAGGTTGTCTTCTTTTTTGAGAGCTTTAATAAAATTCCATATGTTTGGATGTATAGCTGTAAGTATAGAAGAGAAGCTGTTGTGCCATCCTTCCACCGCGTTATTTGTACGAGGCAAATCTTCTTCCACAGCATCATAACAAACCCATAGTTGTCTCGTAAAAAGTGGTTCTCTTTACGTCCTCTTCTGTCTAATCTTCCTATTCAAGTGTCTTCAAAGTAGTTTAGTAATGGTTGAAGTGAATTTTCATGTTCCATATAAAAACCACTCTCTAAAAGTTCTTCATATGCGTTTATAACGTTGTGCTCCGGTATAAACGCTAGAGCCGCTATTTGTCGTAGATTGAGGGCAAATTCACTATAATTTCTTTGTAAACCTGCAACTTGGATATGTCGCCATATGCACTGTGTGTAATGAAAAAAACAGCCGCGAATCCTCGCTTGTGGAAATTCAGCACGTATTGCATTAATTGCAGCTTTTTCGAAATCGACCATAATGGTTACAGGTCGAAGACCTGGTTTCAATACTTTTAGCTCTTGAAACAGACGCACATAGGTTCGCAGCGATTTGTTGGGCAGTAAAGCATACACAGTTGGTGCAACGTTGCTGTATTGCACTCCATGGATGGTGTACAACTGACTAAATAAGTGAGGGGTACTAGAAAATGTTCCGTCAGCAAACCAGTGTTCACAGTTTTCCATATAACTCAAATTTCTTTGCGTGGAAAATATCAAAATTCGTTCTTCACCTGGACCGCTATCAAATGAAAGGAACGTTTCACCATTTTCATGTAGTGTGTACTCCTCAGGAATAACAAATTCAGCTAAACTTCTTGGATTTGCCGGAGCAGCCTCGATTTTTCTCCTTACACGTTGTACAGTTCGTTTCATAGATAGTAAAGGAGGTAATTGTCCTGCTGCGGCTGTAGAAACTCCATCAGAAATAGTGGCCACGACAGCTTGCGTAGATGATCCAACTTCTTCAGCCATTCGCTTTAGTGAATTACAAGCTTTCTTCGCTTCAACTTTCGCGATATCTACGATATGATTGTGGACCGTACTTTTTACAACGTCGTTTCCAACGGTGTGTACTCTCCCTGGACACTTGCACTTATTATAACTTGCACACTTCCAAATTATTTTATTCCCGATATTTTTTTCTTTTTTATGAATAAATCTGTTAAATAGTAACATATTTTTACCTTTTTGGCTAACAACGAAAGTTAAAACCATGTTTACGGTCTGAGAAGTAGATCCCAACTTTGGAGAATTATTATGCTCGAACTATTTGGGAATTTAATGACGGTTTGAAGTTAAACTTTTTGAATAAAAGGAAGAAAGAAGCCTTTTAACTTTTATCATTTCAGGGAAATAGAGAACTACGTAATGTCAACAAAAAATGCAAATATCCTAAATCCTAATATCCATTCTATTGTTATAAGTCACGTTCACGTTTGTCAACAATATAAATAGAAATAACAACAAAGGACAAAGAGTATAGCCAGGCAAGGGATTATCATTTCTGTAGAAATTTTATTAGCGTAAAATGAGGAATCTTTTAATAAAAGGTCTTTGTCCTCTATTTTCCTTGAATAGAGGTTGGTGGGTCAGGCCAGGGCGCTAGGTTGCCTGCACGTGGTAACGTGGTCAGCGTGCTCTGTATTTTAATATTACAATAAAGGACGGACTCCATACTGCGCATGCGTATATGTCAAAATAAAGACATCGATATTTTGTACCGATACTTGGAGTATCGATACTTTTGAGTACGATATCACAGGGTATCGATACAGAACCTAACAATACGTATCGATACGATGTATCGATACTTTGGTGAGTATCGAACATCCCTATGACAAACGAATTTAACCCATTAGTCGGGTTTGCAGGTACATTTTCTAAGAACGGTGATCTCACCAAACATTAACTCGCATTCATCGTCAACTGATGTATTGCTGTAATATAATAAGCAACTGGGAGATTTCGGTAGAATTTAAGTTTTTCTATTACATAAGTACATAAATATCCATGCTACATTTACATTTTTGATACGCGTCCTTTTGTCGCGCGTCCTTATTTCATAGGCGTCTTTTTGTCGCGCGTCCTTTTTTCCGCGTCCTTTTGACGTAGATTCAAATAGGTTATATATAAATTAAACAGTAACGATATTCTGCTCGACTCTGCTAACACGCGACTGTTGAGTAGTGTTGAGTGACTGAGTGTTGTCTGTTCTCTCCATAGAAATAATAATATGTTCAGTGTTCAGTGGTTCTCTCTTGGCCCGACTACCTGAGCTGCAACGCAACGAGCGATTACGTCGGTTACATAGGCGAAAGATGTAATGGTGAAACCAGTGGCGGGCTGTGGTCGCGTTATAGTTGACATTTTAAAACTTAAAAGACAATGTAATAAAAATTGGTTTTTAAGCGAATAAGATTGAATTTTTTTTTGATGAGGGAAGTGTATCATTAATTTCTCCTACATCTTTTAGTATTTTATTGCTTCTATTAGAATGCTTCTTAGGGGGGTACTGTCCCCCAGTACCCCCCTTATCTACGCTGGTGACTCTGACTGGAGATAACACTATTTTTTAAAAATAAAGTAAAGTTTTCCACACATACATTACATGCTTCTTTTAGATGGTTTAATCCACTATTTTAAACAACTTTATTTAAATATAATGCCACTGCTACGTCCTCCTTTTTTTTGTTTTTCATTTCCAATTACGTTTTTAAATGAGAATGATTTTTTAATGATTCTAATGTTGGAGGCATCCTTTTACAGTGACATTTTCCTCTTCGAGGAGGCAATAAATGTTGAAAACTTGGTACCTTTGAATATTTTTCTTTGGCCATCGTTTTGTCACCTGGTTTATCCCACCATTGCTCACGGGATCTGGCTGCCTTATAGTACTTCTACCTTTATTAACAAAGTGCACTAACGCAGCAATGTGCCTGTATATTACACTTTTGTAGATAGATACGTAAACATGATTAATATGTGTTTAAAATTTTATATATTATTCAGCTCGTATTTTTTGTTGCAACCTTTGTACCTTTTGATTAGAAAGATCATTTCTAGAGAGAACACGTTTGTTACTACTGATTATATATTATTCAGCTCGTATTTTTTGTTGCAACCTTTGTACCTTTTGATTAGAAAGATCATTTCTAGAGAGAACACGTTTGTTACTACTGATTACACTATTATTGTATCATTATTACCTGTTTTATTTAATATTTTGTACATTTTAGGTAAGTAGTGCATAAAATAAAAACTTTTACACTGTAGCACAACAGGTTTTATAAATGTCTCGTCACGATAAACGGGTACACCATAACTACCCGCTGGTGACCACAAAAACAAATCACAGAAGATTTGGCCACTAATGTACATTTGAATTTGACACTCTGTGTAGTACATGTGACTTTTACTTAAAAAACATCCTCTTTCATATTTTAAGTCTGGCACATTGGATTTTCTTCCATAAGTAATAGGTTTTTCCGCAGAGCTTACAGGGCACTTAAATTCTACTATTCTTAAATACCATAACCTATTCTTCTCTATAATACCAATCATAACGACATCCCAAAACTTGCAGCTAGGCATGGTTAGAACATTCTGACAGTGAATCCAGTTTGATTCTGTTGGGTTGTCCAAACGATTCTAATTTTCTTGTTTTTTTTTAGTTTTTGGATATCATGTTGAGGGAATTTCATTATCTAGTTGTTCAGAAGAAATTGATGCAGTTTTGTTATTTATATACTGTTCGTTAAATGTTGTTTTTTATTAAATATTTCTTGTGGTTCTTCTTCGGTAAGTACATCTAAATTTAGGTCAATATCGCCTAAATGTATTCCTTTGTACTGTTCTATTCCACCTTCTTTCATGAACACTAATAGTTTTGACACTTTAGCAGTTTGGAACATATTGTCTCGAAGCATATACATATCGCAATGTGTTTTTAGTGTATCGCCCATAAACTGACAACTGATCTAGATCTTTCTCTCCAAACTGGAGTAATTGAGTAGTAGTCGCTATATGCGTTCTCAATTTAGTCGCCGTTTTGAAATTTTCCGTCCACGTTTTAAAGCATATTTTTAATAATAATTTTTGTTCTATCCCTCTATAAAGCTTATTCCGGTATTCTTAATACATATAGAATTTCTCCTGCAAAACCTGCTCTTACTGATAATATATAGTTAAAATTCTTTTACGTAAGGGGAGATAGCAAAATTGGAACACCTCGACCTCTTTTTCCCCTAATAACAATCCTTGTGTAGAAGTTAAGTAAAATCTTTTCAGTTTCTGTAAGACAGTTTTGAAATTAACATTTACTTCATTATTACTACTATAAATTATATTAAATGTAGGTATCTATTTTTAATTGAGCAACCTCAAAAGTAGTTAAAGAATAATTTTTTTCTAAAAGCAGTTTTTTTCTAAAAAAAAACCAAACTCCTTTAAATCGCTTGTAAGTGGCAATAATTCTTTTTTATTCCACTTCTTTTCATTTATTTTCATTAAGATTTGCACATGCCTGTGCGGCAAACTTAGGTGCCTATAAAGTGGCAACAGCCTGAAGGTCCCGACATGTGAAACAGTGCACTGCTGCTCTTTAAAGTATACGGAGGGGTCGGGGTCGATAGATAAAGAAGTTGAAGAAAATTGAAAAGACGAAGAAGAAAACGAAAAGTTGGGCGCCAACCTACCTGCGTAGGATTTTACCTTACCTTGTAGGTACAATCGAACAGGAACTAAATGATGGCCAGATTATTCTGTAAAATTATCTTAAATGTAGGTGGATTAAATAAAAAATTAAAGATAATAAAAAAATGACAATCGTAAGAAAAATGACAGTTATTGGTAATTTATTTTATACAAAAGTTTTAACAACAATGTAGCAAAGAAACAAAAAAAAAAAACAAAACATAAAATAGTCAGACAAGATAGAAATCACAAACTCGTTAATAATATTAAAAAAAATATAAACCGTTAAAAATAAACAAAAATTTAACAAGTAAAACCTAAAAGTACTACTTGTACTCAAATATTTATACTACTCTTTTACCCAAATTAAATAAAGACCGAATTAAAAACTAGAAAAACTGAACCAAAAAAAATGTCAGCCAATGTCAGCACTTTAGGTTTTATGGAGGTTCTTCAGAGCTGATATGCTTGCTGAGTTCAACAAATTATAGATATTATTAAGGATATAAAATAAACAAACTAAATACATAGACGATATAATTTTTTTATTAATCAAACACAAAAAAAGGGTTAATTTGTTCTGTAATTACTGGAACGGTTCACCTACTCTAACTAATAAAATTCAGCAATATCTATGTAACGGTCAGTCTAAAAATCACGTATAGATATTCACCGAAGTACCTTTGAGAACAAGTCAAAAAATTGTTACCTGAGATAGGGCACTTTATTTAACCACTTTCCAAATATGGTCACACAAACATACTGCTATTAAAAGACTCAACGGTACGGTAGCTAACAAAACATACGGCTTACAATGTAGACTTATCCATCCATTCTTCACTTCAAACAAAAACCAACAACAACCAATATTCTCTTCCACTCAATAACTAAAATATTCTTTCCAAATGATCTAGATTATCCACTGCACGATATTTACTTATTTTTCTTTAAATCTCGACGAAAAATCCACAATTAAAACCGAAAGACTTCGCCACTTTTCAAAACGTCAAAGTCAGACTTGTTCTCGGCACCTATCAATAATCTACTAATATTCTTCTTCTTTTTGTTTTTGGTCTCGCTGCAAGGCGATTACTAGCACGATTTATAGGCTATCCTGATGTAGTCTGGCGCTAAGCCATACCAAAATCGCTGACTATGTTCTTGTAAAAAGCTTTTGTTCAGATGTGATATAATGAATACGAGTTTAATTAGGTTAGGTTAAGTATGATTAAAACATAAATTAAATGGCAAATAGCAACATATAACACGAATACATACAGGGTGAGTCATGAGGAACTGTACATACTCATACCTCGTATGGAGGCCCCTATGGGGAATAACAAATGACCATTAAAAAGTGTCTGCTCCCATTGTTTAATAATATACAGGGCGTGTTGTTAATTTTTACAGAAATTTGTATTCGTCATAATTTTTGAACGGTAAGATCGATGAGTCTGATTTTGGTCAATTGTTACACTATTACCACCCAATCAACTGATTTATTCAAACTAGAAAAAAAATCAGGTTCGGCTTTAAAAAATTAGTTCGTTTTGGTCTTAGAAAAAATTTCACCCTGTACACGGTTTTTGAAAATCCCAATAATAATTTTAAAAATTAGACAAATAGGCCATTAAAATGACATATTTATTTTCCCCCGCACGATTACTTATTTTTTTATAAAAAAATCAAATTTGACTATGAATTAAAAGTTTGGTAAAGTGAACCATAGATTTAAAAAAAATTAACTTTTATTACAAAAATTAATTTTTTTAACATATATTTAATTTATAAGTTACCACCCAATCAACTGATTTATTCAAACCTTAAAAAAATTCAGGGCCGGATTTAAAAAAAATAGTTCTTTTTGGTCGTAGAAAAAATTTCATCCTGTATATGGTTTTTGAAAACTCTAATAAGAATTTTACAAATTACACAAATAGGCAATTAAAATGGCATATTTATTTTTTCCCGCACGATTACTAAATTTTTTATTCCTATTCTCATTTGTTATTCCCCATAGGAGCCTGCATACGAGGTAGGAGTATGTACAGTTCCTCATGACTCGCCCTGTATAAACAGTTGTGCCTTGCAATTTGTAAGCTTATTTTGTTAATTGCGAGAAAACGCATTGCAGTTTATAAGCTTATTTGGTTAATTGCAAGAAAACGCATTATTACATTGACTGATTCTTCCGTTAGGGAACTTAGAATATTGTATATAGAGAGTGGTGTTTTGAAGTTCATGGAAACGAATTTTCTGTATATATCAAAATTAGGAATCACATTAATCGGGCATTCAAAAAATATGTGGTTCCAGCGGTTCGATAATTTTGAAACTAGAGAGGAGAGAAGGCTCCAATAAGAACTATTTATGATAAGTGTATCGAAAATTGTAAAAAAGCTTATAATCCAGAAAGTCATTTAGGTATAGATGAACAGTTGGTACCATTTAGAGGAAGAGCCCCTTTTAGGGTGTACATGAAAAGTAAGCCAGCAAAGTATGATCTAAAAGTTTGGGCTTTGGCATGCTGCGAAAACGACTACGCTCTGAATATGCAATTGTACCTAGGTAATATTATAAACTAAATTTGATTACTTCTGGAAAATTAACAAATTTTATTTTTAGGAAAAGTTGACAACCAACCTTAGAAAAATCAAGGCGAACGGGTAGTTCTTGATTTAGTTGATGATCTTGGTTCCGGATATGGAATTACTACAGACAACTTTTTTACAAGTTTACAATTGGCCAACAAACTTCTGACCAAAAATATTACAATTTGCGGTACACTACGCAGAAATAAGCGTTTTATTCCACAAGAATTGCAACCCAAATCTGAACGAATAAATTCAGCTTTCTTTGCATTTCAAGAAAAAAGTACTTTGGTTTCCTATCTACCCAAAAAAATCGAGCTGTAATATTACTGTCTACGGACCATTTTGATGAAAAAGTTGGTGAAGAAGAAGATGCATATAAACCTGAAATGATACTTCATTACAATAAAACAAAGGGATCTGTTGATGTAGTGGACAAAATGGCACAACAGTACACAACACAACTCCAAACACGCAGGTGGCCCATGGTAATGTTTTATCACCTATTAGATATTTTAGCCATAAACGCTTTTAAAATTTGGAAAATAAAAAATACAAATTACCATGGGAACCATTTGGATGCAAGACGAAGTTTTTGTTAGACTTAGGACGAGAATTGGTGAAGGAAAATGTTATCTACAGGTAACAAAATACAAGTAATATACACTCTCAGTTACGTCAAATGATGATAACTGCATATCCTGAATTAAACGTTTCTGATGTTCCACCTGGAGCTAACAGAGCTTCGGGTCAAGGTCAACAAGGTAGGTGTCACTTATGCCAGAGAAAAAAGATCGAAAGTCCCGTAATTGCTGTATTGTATGTAAAAACTTTGTTTGTGTTGCTCACTCTGTAAAAAATATGACGTGTTTGTCTTGCAACCATAGTTAATTTTTTATGAAGAAATATGTACAGTTTGTAAAATTATGTTTTATAGTTTAATAAAATAGTTCTAATTATCTTTCAAATTAATTTCATCAACATTCACATATAAGAAAATGGATTTACGGATGGGGTGTACATACACCCCGCACCGTTGTTTACGTAAGAATCTGGGCACCGCCTTACGAGGTTTAATAGCAATTATGTCAGGGTCATCTTTGAAAGTTAAGTTAGTTAAGTTTTCTCTGTTTGATTTGATACTTCTAATATTCCACTGAATAATTTTTAATTTCTTTTTTGAATTCATGATTATGTTATTTGATATATGTTTAATTAATTAAAATCAGAAGCAGATTTATCCTCTTGGTCCATATATGACTCTACGTTTAATCGGGCAAATAAATGGTTTTTAAGTAAATTTAATTTTTTTGATGATGTATTACTAATAAAATTTAGGCATGAGTTTAAAAAGTCATTTGAAGAAAAGATATCAATATTTTGAAAGTTTTGCGATGCACTGGATTGCCAGGCTTGATTAGAATTTTGTGATAAATTAGCTAAGGTTCTTGATTTGAAAGGTTCTTCACGAGAAAATGAGCTAGTGGGGGTAGAAGTTGGCTTTTTAATTGCTGTGTATATGTACTCTTTTTATTTGGTTGCTTATCTTGACGTTTCTGCACGACTCTCCGTTTGTTGTCGGAGTTTAGAACCACCTGTTGAAAGGAACGTTTTACCGTAGATGATCTAAAATTGTTTGTTCTTCGTTGCGATGGTTCTATGGTGTTAGAATTATTTGTACTGATACTTTGAGTATTTTCTAATGGCCTGTTATTTTTAATATTTGGAAAACCTCTCGGGTTATAAATTAATTTATTGTTTGAGATCTATGATTTCCGAGTGGCTTCACTTGCCTCAAAAAATTTCAAGTTTTCATACGCCATGAGTTCTTTAATATTCTTTTGCCCTGTATATTCTGGGCAGCTCTTGTCAATATATTTGTGAGAGTCTTTCCAGTAAAAACATTTTGTCATGCATATGTCTTCATGTTGGTTTTCCCCGCAATTGAAACATCTTTCTTTCCCTTTACAATTTGTTTTTGTATGGCCATATCTAAGACAGTTATAACATTGTGTCACGGGGGCAATATATGTATCCATTAGTCTTGGTATGCCATAAAAACCATATGCCAGTATTATCAGCTTTCCTCTAACTTGATCTACTACTTGTTGCAATTGATCATAGAATATTTCCGTTGTTGTTTGGGGCTTACTATTTTCTGGGCCGTATACTCCGATGATGTTCAGGTCTTCTTTCTCCATTCTAATTTTTGCTGTAACAATCCTTTCTGATACATATTGACACTCTTTGATGTTATTTTGGTATCTTTGGTGTATTAGTAAGGCTACACCCTCTTTGGCCCTGTTTTCTTTTGCTACTCCACTGTAGATTAGTATATATTCGCCTACTTTTGACTGGCCTTTTCCTTTCCTTTTGGTCTCCTGTAGAGCGCATATATCTATTTTTTTCTCCTTTAGCTCTTGGGTTATTTCTTGATCTCTAGTGTTGAGCGATCTTATGTTCCAAGTGGTTATTCTCATCTGGGTTTTGGAGGTTTTTCTCGTGTCCTTATTTCTTGCCGTGGTCGTCTTCATATTATCAATCCGGTTCCGAGGCTTCACATTGTTTCTTTGAGCAGTATTCGTTTTTACGATTGGTAGGTTGCTAACCTTGCCAATCACCCTCCACATTTTATCCGGGCTTGGGACCGGCTGTGGTAACCGCAGAGCTACTCGATCCACCCCGCAATTACCCCAGGCAGTGTTAAAATTACAAAATGATACATATAATATAACTTAAATTTTGTATAGTAAACGTATGTCCTTAAGGAATTTGATTGTATTTGATACATTACAGTTTAAAATATCTTTAAGTTTCTTTGCTTCTTCTGGTACGTTGTTGATGGCTCTTTCATAGGAATAAAGAGGGCATTCAATCAATATATGTTGAACAGTTATTGGACATTCACAATAGGAACATTCAGGTGGTAGTTCTTTTGTTATGAGATGCTGTTGAGTTAACGCTGTATGTCCAATTCTTAGTCGGTTTATAATCACCTGTTGCCTTCTGTTTTCTGGAAATTGTAGTTTAGTGCCAATCCTAGTTTTAACGTTTTTAAGGTTAGCCTTATTAGAATTCGACATTTGTTGCCAATTTTTTACACAGTGCTGTTTAATATTGAGCTGGATATCACTAAATGGAATTGTAGTCATTATTTCAGTTTGCTCGTCAGTAGCAGCTTTTCCAATTCATCTACTTTTTCATTTCCTGCGATACTTGTGTGTGATGGTACCCAAAGAAATTTAACGTTTACGTGTCGGTTTTGTAGGTGATAAAGTGCTACTTGTATTTGTTGCAGCATGGCATGTACTGGATATATTCGCCTTAAGCTCTGAAGAACAGATAAAGAGTCAGTAATGATAAGAAAGTTTGAGCTTGCATGACTCTTAAATATGTCTAATGCTTTTAATGTGTCTAGTGGCTGTAATTTCCGTGTCTCATAAAATATGTATAGTGGCTGTAATTTTCGTGTACTAGGCTAAATGATTCTAAAAAGGAACAGACCTACCGCCTAAATGTTTCGTGTTGGTATTATGGGACGTCACGGGCTATGACGCGGATGACGTGCAACGGTGAGTATATTGGACGGACTATATGCAATTAAAAAAATATTTTCAACAAATACAAACCTATTTCTTAGACGACTTCAGATAAAACATTTGATGTCTGCTTGCGATGTGAGCAAACCAAGTGTATATTACATGAATACTTGTGTAAACAACTCTCGCACTCATCGCATACTAAATGGCAAACACAATTAGATTTGAGTGCATCAACCCTATATATTTTAGTGCTACTGTCGGAAGGTACTTCCCAGCCACATTCTTTTTCAATAACTTTCTCAATATTTAGCTGTTTACTAGCATTGTGGCAAGCTTTTACACGAGACAAAAAAGATATTTTTCCTTGCATGCAACCTACGACAATATGCTCAATTTTTAACTTTTGGTACATAATACGTTTGAAAGTAAATACCAAAATCTTCTGTATCACTGTCTTTACTGCAATATTCTAAAAATTGGTGAATCATTATAGAGAAAGCTTCAAAATCCATTTCTTGCAGTAAAGTTCGAAACAGTTTATAAATAACAACCTAAAAAATTGTTTTTTAAAAATCAAACAAAATAAAAGTAAGGTTCACTTTAACTTCTTTTCTTGGGAAGACAGCCTTACAATACAGCCTAAAAATAAAAAAATATAAGTTAAAACAAAATGACGACTTCATGTACACAAAACATACCTATGCTCAGCTGGTTGCATGACATTAAACCACGCATTATAATAAGTGTCGGCCATATCCGACATGAAACCGGATATTTTTCTTTTATGGATGGCTATAATGCATTCAAATATCTCTGACAAATTTCATTATTGCCATTATGGATTTGTTTATCCGTTTGGTGTATTTACCATTTACGTAAAGATACTTTATGGTTATGTGCATTCTCTCTATACGCATATTGGTGTTTAGTCCTGCATGCAACCTATGACAATATGCCCAATTTTTAACTTTTGGTACATAATACTTTTGACAGTAAATACCAAAATCTTCTGTATCACTGTCTTTACTGCAATATTCTAAAAATTGGTCAATGATTATAGAGAAACTTCAACGTCCCTTTCTTGCAGTAAAGTTCGAACCAGTTTATAAATAACAACCTAAAAAATTGTTTTTTAAAAATCAAACAAAATAAAAGTAAGGTTCACTTTAACTTCTCTTCTTGGGAAGTAACTTTATTTAAATTTTTCCTCCAAGCACGATCAACGTGCCAAGTACAATACGTCCTAAAAATAAAAAAGTATAAGTTAAAACAAAATGACAACTTCATGTAAGCAAAACATACCTATGCTCAGCTGGTTGCATGACATTCAACCACGCATTATAATAAGTGTCGGCCATGTCCGACATGACACCGGATATTTTTCCTTTATGGATGGCTATAATGCATTCAAATATCTTATCTCTGACAAATTCCATTATTGACATTATGGCTTTGTTTATCCGTTTGGTATATTTATCATTTAAGTAAAGATACTTTATGGTTATATGCATTCTCTCTATACGCATATTGGTGTTTAGTCGTGCATGCAACCTATGACAATATGCCCAATTTTTAACTTTTGGTACATAATACTTTTGAAAGTAAATACCAAAATCTTCTGTATCACTGTTTTTACTGCAGTTTTCTAAAAATTGGTGAATCATTATAGAGAAAGCTTCAACGTCCCTTTCTTGCAGTAAAGTTCGAATCAGTTTATGATTAACAACCTAAAAAATTGTTTTTTAAAAATCAAGCAAAATAAAAGTAAGGTTCACTTTAACTTCTCTTCTTGAGAAGTAACTTTATTTAAATTTTTCCTCCAAGCACGATCAACGTGCCAAGTACAATACAGCCTAAAAATAAAAAAGTATAAGTTAAAACAAAATGACAACTTCATGTAAACAAAACATACCTATGCTCAGCTGGTTGTATGACATTCAACCACGCATTATAATAAGTGTCGGCCATGTTCGACATGAAACCGCATATTTTTCCTTTATGGATGGATAATGCATTCAAATATCTTATCTCTGACAAATTCCATTATTGACATTATGGCTTTGTTTATCCGTTTGGTATATTTACCATTTAAGTAAAGTTACTTTATGGTTATATGCATTATCTCTATACGCATATTGGTGTTTAGTCCTGCGTGCAACCTACATATGACAATATGCCCAATTGTTAACTTTTGGTACATAATACTTTTGGAAGTAAATACCAAAATCTTCTGTATCACTGTTTTTACTGCAGTATTCTAAAAATTGGTGAATCATTATAGAGAAAGCTTCAACGTCCCTTTCTTGCAGTAAAGATCGAACCAGTTTATGATTAACAACCTAAAAATTGTTTTTTAAAAATCAAGCAAAGTAAAAGTAAGGTTCACTTTAACTTCTTTTCGTGGGAAGTAACTTTATTTAAATTTTTCCTCCAAGCTCGATTAACGTGCCAAGTACAATACAGCCTAAAAATAAAAAAAAAAAGTTAAAACAAAATGACAACTTCATGTAAACAAAACATACCTATCCTCAGCTGGTTGCATGACATTCAACCACGCATTGTAATAAGTATCGGCCATGTCCGACATGAAACCGGAGGATTTGATGGTTTTCCCTAACTTATCTTTCACGCACGAGAAAAATAACGTCATCACATACTCATCACTGCGACTAGATATTAAAAACGCTGTTAGATACCCTGCCCTCAAATCATCGATAATAAACCGTTGATAAATTATTTTAAATTTCTTAGGTTATAGTTATGACAAGTTGACAGTTGACAAGTTATGGATATAAGATATAAGCTTTTTGACCAACAATCGCAAGCCTGAAATTTGTGGCCAATCATAGCCTTGCGAAGTTTCTTTTTTGGTTGCTCGATTCTCTAGTGTGTCTGCGAGTGTGTATAATAGGGCTGAGCAGAAGTAGGAAGAACCTGAGAAACCATCCTTCTTTTTTTTTCATTGATATTTGAAATCACTTGCAAGCCGTTCATTTGAAACTGAAGTAATTCATTTTTATCATATTTGAGGTCTGGATGAGGCAACAAGCTTTGAAAGAAAGACATTTCGCTATTTGGTTTCTCTGATTCCAATGCTTTCAAAATTTTTAATTCCACTCCATCAGGTGGGGTCACCTTTTTGCTTTGCTACCTGCATTAAAGCGCTGACATGTTGTTTAGTTTAGACCTTACTTCAAAGGACTTGTGATGGCTTTATTTCCCGTAGGGATGGTTCTTGCAGGCTGCTAAATGGATGAGGTCACAGTATACACCAAATAAATAATACACTACTTGTTTATTTACGATTTTTTATAGTTCAAGTTTAAACGAGAGGCTCAACATGGCCGTTTGTACAATGAAAGAATCAAATACACTCTTTCTTTCGTGATAATGTACTAAAATATACAGATTATGAGTGAAAAATGCCCCCGTTTTTATGTGAACTTTCTATCGGGGACCGCGAGCGAGATACGATGTAGGCTGATCTGAGTAATTTAATACCTCGTGTGTGTGACATATTATTTCGTATAGCCGGAGGCTGACAAGCTTGCGAGAAATTTGATCAAGTAATGGTTCTACACTATATAAGAGAAAACTGAATACTTATAAATGAAAATTAAATATTTTTGTTATTTTTATATATTTTAAAATTAATATGTTCGTTTCTGGAACATCAGGTTTGCCATGTTTCCTGGGAGTATTAGTGGTAGCTTGTTTTTTTCTTCAGTACTGACATTAGTGTTTACCTCCCAATGTCAGTATTTTCGGAAGTGTTTCCAATCTCGTCCCTAGTTTCGTCATCAAAACTATCAGCGTTTCTCTAACTTCGTAGAGCTTATTTCACACTGATCAAAATGAAAAAAGATCCACTTATAAAGACGTTCGCAATTTTTGAGTAATTATTTTTATGATTATAATAGGTTTGTTCTAGGTTTGTTCTAGCTTTGTCCTTAGGTTAGGAAAAAATAGAAAAAAAAACACATAATAAATAAATAAAAAAAATATATAAATAAATAAAAAAAAAATAATAATAATAAAAAAAAATATGTGTGTATATATATATATATATATATATATATATATATATATATATATATATAGTGATTTTTTGAATAACGGCAATTCGGTCAGATGAAATAAAACTCTATTTGTTCTAGGTCTCAATATTTCGTCACTATTTGGTGACTTCTTCAGGAGAAAACTGTAAATTTATTAAGATTAGATATGGACAAAAGACAAAACATTTCATTACTTACAACTATAAGAGTGATAATTTAAATTCGTTTAACATATTATATTGAACATTGACTTGAGAAATGACTGATGTTATTTTGACATATATTTGGGAGTTGTGGTAACTGCAATATATTTTATGTTAATAGAATGGTGTCTAATATTGAAAAAAATTTTTAGTGAATACGTCAAAGTAAACAAGAGAAAGTATTTGCGAAATTTTAAGGTGGAAAGGTAATAGTAGACAAATCAAAAAGGACTTAAAGTATTTTAAATTGACTATAAAATGTAATCGATGGTACGTAATGAGTTAGTGTAAGACTGGTATTCAGAACTTGAATAAAAATAAGATAGCTTCATTGTTAGTAGATTAATTGAGTAATTTGTTTGTATTTTTTAAATTTTGGGAAAGAATGTTATGAATTACTTAAAATATTACAGTAGATATTACTCAAATGGTTAGTGTCAGTCTTATAATTAATTGATTCTGGAGTTTTGTTAATATGTACCATCTCAAGGAAGAGTCGTTTTTTATAGTTGTCAACTTGTTCCAAAATTTTTACATTATTAAAATCAAATTTATGTCCTGTGTTTAAGTGGTGATCTACTAAGGCACAACAGTTTTTTCTTATGTTGCAGTCACTTTTATGTTGAGTGACGCGTTGCTTAAGCCACTGTTTACTTTGACCAATATAACAACCTTGACATTCAATGCAGTTTATTTTGTAAATTATGTTGCTCTTTAATGTATTTGGAGTATTAGCTTTAGTTTTTGAGAACAACATTGAATTTAGAAGTGGATTGTACTTAATTAATTTGATGTTGGGAAAAATTTTGAAAAGTGGGACAATTTGGTCTGTTAAATTTTGGACATAAGGTATTTTTTTGTAAATAACTGGCTGTGGATTATTAATGAAAGGTCTATTAGATGAGTTGGTGTTATAAATAAGTTTTTTTAAAATGTGTTTTGGGTAGCCATTGTTCAAAAACATTTCAAAAAGTTTATTAAGATTGATATCTAAGAAACTTCGATTACAAATTGTCGTTATCCGATTTTTCATGGATATGATTGTGTTAAATTTTTGATTTCTAGGATGATTCGAATAATAATTTATAAATCTGCCGGATGCAGTATCTTTTTGATACCAATCTAATACGATTTTGTTATCATTTGTTCTTATGACTTTGGTATCTAAAAAAGGTACACTATTTTGATTTTCATATTCGACAGTAAACTGAATATTTTGATGAAGTGAATTAAATATTGTTTTTACTGTCTCGACGTGGTTAAAGGGTACACTGCATATTATATCATCAACAAATTTATAAATAAATGCTAGTGAAAACGGCAATTTTGAGATTCCAAGATCTATTAAATGGTCTAGAATAATTGTTGCTAGTATAGGGCTTATAGGACTGCCCATTGGAGTTCCAAATATTTGTTTATAGAATTTATCATCAAAACAAAAATATGTGTTATCAAATAATAAGGTTATTAATGATAGGAAGTCTTTTCTGGATAAAGATGTGAATTGTTCTATTTTAGACCATTTTTCTTGTATGATTTCAATTATCAACTTAATAGGAATGTTAGTAAACAATGACACTACATCTAATGAGATTAAAACATAGTTATCTGGTAGCTGAAGTCCATTTATAGAATTTACAAAAGAAAATGTATCTTTTGTATTAAAACTTGGCTCATGCTCAAATGTTTGTTTAAGTATATCTCCCAAGAATTTGGACAAGTTGTAAGTTGTGGAGTTTATAGTACTGACAATTGGACGTAATGGTATATTAATTTTATGTATCTTTGGTAAGCCATATAATTTAGGTATGTCAGAGTTGTAAATGGTTAGTTCTTTGGCTTGTTGTTCTGTAAGTTTATTTTGATTTTTTAAAGTTTTTATTAATTTATTATGTGTAGTTTGAATAGAGGTAGTTGGATCATTGTTGATTTGTGTGTATGTTGTGTTATCTTGGAGAAGAGTATTCGCTTTTTGAATATAATCTAATTTGTCCATTGCGACAGTACATCCTCCTTTATCTGCAGGTAGAATGTATAAGTTAGGGTGATTTTTAAGAAACTTTTTTGTTTTATAAAATGTTTTTTTAAGATGAGACAAGTTTATGGTGTTAGGATTTTGAATAAAATTTGTTGTTATATTGGTTACTTTAGCTCTCAGTAAATCTTTAGATGTACTAGGTATATCTTCGATGATGTTTTCTATGTCAGCTAAAAAATGGTGTATATTTATGTCATTATTATAACAACAAGCCAAAGAACTAACCATTTACAACTCTGACATACCTAAATTATATGGCTTACCAAAGATACATAAAATTAATATACCATTACGGCCAATTGTCAGTACTATAAACTCCACAACTTACAACTTGTCCAAATTCTTGGGAGATATACTTAAACAAACATTTGAGCATGAGCCAAGTTTTAATACAAAAGATACATTTTCTTTTGTAAATTCTATAAATGGACTTCAGCTACCAGATAACTATGTTTTAATCTCATTAGATGTAGTGTCATTGTTTACTAACATTCCTATTAAGTTGATAATTGAAATCATACAAGAAAAATGGTCTAAAATAGAACAATTCACATCTTTATCCAGAAAAGACTTCCTATCATTAATAACCTTATTATTTGATAACACATATTTTTGTTTTGATGATAAATTCTATAAACAAATATTTGGAACTCCAATGGGCAGTCCTATAAGCCCTATACTAGCAACAATTATTCTAGACCATTTAATAGATCTTGGAATCTCAAAATTGCCGTTTTCACTAGCATTTATTTATAAATTTGTTGATGATATAATATGCAGTGTACCCTTTAACCACGTCGAGACAGTAAAAACAATATTTAATTCACTTCATCAAAATATTCAGTTTACTGTCGAATATGAAAATCAAAATAGTGTACCTTTTTTAGATACCAAAGTCATAAGAACAAATGATAACAAAATCGTATTAGATTGGTATCAAAAAGATACTGCATCCGGCAGATTTATAAATTATTATTCGAATCATCCTAGAAATCAAAAATTTAACACAATCATATCCATGAAAAATCGGATAACGACAATTTGTAATCGAAGTTTCTTAGATATCAATCTTAATAAACTTTTTGAAATGTTTTTGAACAATGGCTACCCAAAACACATTTTAAAAAAACTTATTTATAACACCAACTCATCTAATAGACCTTTCATTAATAATCCACAGCCAGTTATTTACAAAAAAATACCTTATGTCCAAAATTTAACAGACCAAATTGTCCCACTTTTCAAAATTTTTCCCAACATCAAATTAATTAAGTACAATCCACTTCTAAATTCAATGTTGTTCTCAAAAACTAAAGCTAATACTCCAAATACATTAAAGAGCAACATAATTTACAAAATAAACTGCATTGAATGTCAAGGTTGTTATATTGGTCAAAGTAAACAGTGGCTTAAGCAACGCGTCACTCAACATAAAAGTGACTGCAACATAAGAAAAAACTGTTGTGCCTTAGTAGATCACCACTTAAACACAGGACATAAATTTGATTTTAATAATGTAAAAATTTTGGAACAAGTTGACAACTATAAAAAACGACTCTTCCTTGAGATGGTACATATTAACAAAACTCCAGAATCAATTAATTATAAGACTGACACTAACCATTTGAGTAATATCTACTGTAATATTTTAAGTAATTCATAACATTCTTTCCCAAAATTTAAAAAATACAAACAAATTACTCAATTAATCTACTAACAATGAAGCTATCTTATTTTTATTCAAGTTCTGAATACCAGTCTTACACTAACTCATTACGTACCATCGATTACATTTTATAGTCAATTTAAAATACTTTAAGTCCTTTTTGATTTGTCTACTATTACCTTTCCACCTTAAAATTTCGCAAATACTTTCTCTTGTTTACTTTGACGTATTCACTAAAAATTTTTTTCAATATTAGACACCATTCTATTAACATAAAATATATTGCAGTTACCACAACTCCCAAATATATGTCAAAATAACATCAGTCATTTCTCAAGTCAATGTTCAATATAATATGTTAAACGAATTTAAATTATCACTCTTATAGTTGTAAGTAATGAAATGTTTTGTCTTTTGTCCATATCTAATCTTAATAAATTTACAGTTTTCTCCTGAAGAAGTCACCAAATAGTGACGAAATATTGAGACCTAGAACAAATAGAGTTTTATTTCATCTGACCGAATTGCCGTTATTCAAAAAAAATCACTATTTAACACAGTACGGTCGAAAATATTTGTACAAATATATATATATATATATATATATATATATATATATATATATATATATATATATATATATAAAATAAAAAAAAATGAAAGAAGCTATCATTAAAATAATAAGTACTTATATTTGTAAATCATTATTATCAAATAGGTCATTCATATTCAAAAATATAATGAGAGTGTATCAGATATCTCATAAGATTTTAGTTAGTAAACAAATTTGGTTCGGCTAATGGATTAAGTCCACAGTCAAGAAATCCGATAGCACACACACACATAGGTTTGTTCTAGCATCAGTTTCAAACGGTTTTTAACCATCAGCGAATAGTGGACCACCGCAAGTAGAGGGGATAGCACTGGTGACTGTATTATGTTCTCTCACTGACCAACTGTTTGCTGACGGTTTCTAACTAGTTTGAGTGTTTGTTAGAACAAACCTATTATTTTTATTTAATTATATCTCAAGCTTTTTGCTATAAATGTAGTAAATTTTTGGTAATTTGCTATAAATTTACTTGTGAAAAAAAATAAAAAGTGATAAATGCGAAAAATTTGATTTATTTTTTAATAGCAGCGTTGCTAAACATTATTTTAAAACAAAACTAAAAGCGTGTATGGGTTATTTTAACTTGCCGAACTTCTGCACAACGTCTAGGTATGCTTTCAATTACATTTCGAATAGTTTTTTTGATCTAGTTGTTCCCATTCTTCCACCGGAACTTCATCGACATGTTGTAGGTTTCTTAGTAGCTGACGATTCTTCAAGAGCTTCCCTTGTGAATCCCAAATATGTTCAATTGGATTTAAATCTGGACTACTCGATAGCCACTTCATAACCTGAATATTGTTTGTAATCAAATAATTTTGCGCTTTCTTTAGATTGGTTCCAATCTTACTTGGATGATAGGAAACAACTGGTTAGAGCAAATGATACAGACTCTAGTCTCAAAAACATTGTATGTGGGGTACCTCAAGGTTCAGTATTGGGTCCTCTACTTTTCCTTATCTTTATTAATGACATCACTAATTTAAAAATCGATGGAAAAATCTTTCTTTTTGCTGATGATACCAGTATCACTTGGAGCAACTCAAATATTGCAACTCTTCATGCTACTATAACTTCTGATCTACTTACAATAAAAACCTGGTCTGACTCAAATTTACTCTCGTTTAACGTAGATAAAACAGTAGCATTGTCTTATAAAGGAGCTCTTCAACCCTTACCTCTTAATAACAGCCAGATCAGTACCGTTGATTCTGTAAAATTTCTTGGTATTTTTTTAGACAGCAACCTTAAATGGTCCCTCCATATCGATTTGTTACGGAAGAAACTCTCCAGCTTGCTATGCTATAAGATCTGTTTCGAATGAACTCAATTTAGCATCTTCCAAAATAACATATTTTTCTTTGTTCGAGTCACATCTTCGTTATGGTCTTCCTTTTTGGGGTTCTGGTACAGCTGCCCAATTCGATGTTATTTTCAAATTACAAAAAAGAGCAATAAGATATATGTTTGGCCTCAGAAGAACAACACATTGCAGAAGTTATTTCAAAGATCGCGGAATTTTAACCCTTCCATCTTTGTATATTTTAGAAACTGTTTGCTTAATTGGTAAACATCTACATGTCTTTCCACCAAGACCTAATCATGACTCATCATCACACAGCCAAATTTGTCCACTGTCGGACATAGGCCTCCTCAAGATGTCTCCACCCTTCTCTGTCCTGGGCAGCTGCAATCCAGTTTGTCGCTATTCTCTTGATATCGTCGGTCCATCTGGTGGTGGTCTTCCACGACTTCGTTTGTCCGCCCTTGGCCACCACTCTAAGATCTTCCTTGTCCATCTGTTGTCTCTTTGTCTTGCGACGTGTCCTGACCATTTCCACTTCAACTTCGTAATGCGCTTTATGATGTCTTCCACTCCAGTTCTTCGCCGTAACTCATCATTTCGTATTCTGTCTCTCAAAGTTAGGCCAAGCATGGATCTTTCCATTTTTCGTTGCGCTACTTTTAGTTTTCTTATTGATGTTTTAGTCAATGTCAGTGTTTCAGCTCCATAAGTAAGCACCGGAAGTACGCACTGGTTAAATGCTTTTCTTTTTAGCTTTATTGGGATGTTTTCCTTGAACACGTCTCTTAGTTTGCCATATGCTGCCCATCTATGCATGACTACTTCACGAGAAATTCTACGTTTGACGTCTTATTTGCCGACCCCGTCCTCGGAGTTAGTAAAGAAATCGATATTATATTTCGCAAAAAAAAAATGTACAACCATCTCCCCCTACAACTAAAATGTGCACCATCTTTCCACAAATTCCGTAAACTGACAAAAGGCTACTTGTCTGAAAGACCATATTATTCAGTAGAATATTTTTTTAGTCAATAACTAAGAAATTACAGTACCCTTTGCACAAGTAGTATTTTTATTATTTTTTATCTATATTTGGGTGTCATATGCAGCAGCTTAACTTTTTAACTTTTAAACCTTTTTTATTAATTATTAGGTACACTATGCATTTGCAATTTATTTAAATTTTTGTAATTGATTATTTTTGTTTTAACTTCATTATTATTATTTAAATATATTGACGATTTATGTAATTTTAGTAAATTGGATTGTTACTGTTTTGTTTTTTGACTATTTTTAAGCTTTGTCGATAAAATTGTAAAATTTTTCATGGCAATAAAGCATATTTCTATTCTATTCTATTCCCTGTTTTCTTATAATTTTTGATATTTTTTTATTTCAACTTTATCATTCTAATTATTTTCGCATTGTACCATGTAGGATATTGACGTTTATAATTTCTGTATATTGGTACACACATATCAAATAATTCATATATCTTAGCATAAAATAATTCTAGGACTGTATTTACATCATCAGACATGTCTAAAAAACTCCAGTCGCAATTAAGAAATTCTGAGTACAGTAAAGGAAATTTTGCTTTTTTAAAATTATATCCTTTAGTTTTAGAATGAGGCACAAAACTGGTTTCTTTTTTCTGAAAATCATTAATATTTATCATTAATGCTGGATTATGTAAATCTTCTTGAACAAGTGGTGCATTATCACGACTTACATGACACAGATCTGATGATATAACTAAGTCTAACAATCGATTTAAATTATTTCCCACCTGATTATACTGATCTAAATTAAACAAACACATGAAGTCTAACACTGCCGATGTCTTCACATCAGACCTATTTTGTTCGATATACTTTGGAATGTTAAAGTCACCCAGGCGAATAACAGTTTCATTAAATAAATCAAGTTGCTCTAACATTTCAAAAAAATATTCAAAATCAACTAGTGGAAAATGTAAATCAAACGTTGAAACATCAACAACACACTCGAAGTTTGACTTAGTGCCAACAGTACACCTCCACGAGTTGATTTATCAACTACATCGAACTTTCGATCTTTCCTGAAGACCTCATAGGCATCATTAAACAATTCCGAACTAATAACATCGGAGTTGAGCCAAGTTTCCGTTAAAGCAATGTATCAAATTCACATTCACTAACACTAGAGTAAAAATCAAATACCTTAGAATTCAAGCCTCGCACATTCTGATAGTAAACCTGAAGATCTTGGCTTGAGGAACTGTTGGGACCTATCTGTTTAAAGGAACAATTTTTGGGATGCCGTCCAAGTATTTAATTCTATATTGTCCTGTATTATTTGCGTTCTTAGCATCTAATTCTTCCTTTAATTGTTTGTAGTATGCAATTTCTTTTTTCGTACGATCATATCAAATTGACACATGGCTGTAGATACCAGTTTTTAGAACCTTGGATTGTCTGATTAATGCTGAGACGTCATTTTCATCTTTAAGTGTTATCTTGATTGGACGATTTTTACCTTGTGCTGGTTGTCCAAGCCTAAATATTTTGAGTTCATTGACATTCACGTTAGTATTCATACTTTGAATTATTGTTTGGACTTCCTGTGTGTCCTTATCATTGCGACTATTGGGAGAGAGCCGAGTATTTTTCTCAGGTACACCAAATAAAATAGCATTGCGTTTGCGTTTTCTACGCTCATTTATTTCCTGAATGACTTCTTCCATAACCAACATGGTTGTAGAATTCTTCATTGATTGGTTTTTATTTTTAAGTGCTTGAATATCAGTTTGTAAAGTTAGAATTAATGCTTTCAGATCTTTTATTTGGTTCCCAACCTGTCTACAACTCATACAAGACCAATCGAATCCTTTATCATTATTATTAAATAATTCCAGTTCTACATTACTTACATTCACACAGGTATGTCGAAAAATTCTGTTGCAAACGGAACATTTTATCATTAAATTCGATTTATACGATTTACTACAGCAGGAACAAATCATATTGAAGTCGAAGGCATAATTAAACGGTTGAAGATACACCTGTGTATATGTACAGTAATTAAGAATTCTCGGTGTTGTTATTGTTATCTTAATTGGTGTTATTATTGTAGGTTAGGACTTACACCAAAAATTGACAAGAAATCGATCAAAAACTGCTTTTAGGAAGATAAATATCTTACTGTTTATGTCCGTATATTTAACTGCAAATATTTGTGTAGTTTCATAAATTACTTTCACCTCATTACACGAGTTTTTCTTTAAAATGATAACAGCGCCTTGAAAACACCTTCACACCGAACGTATACTCGTTGGAACCTTGATAATATATTTATTTCACACCGAACCTGGATATTTTAACGACACAAATGTAACACGTGTAACGTTTCAATTAGCCGATTGAACGCAACACCAAGCTCCGCTTGGTATTTGTTCCCTCGGACTATATATTTCTAGAAGCGACCCTACTACCGTCAAGTCAATTAGTACATCTCTTCGAAGCTATTTAATGCGATAAAAATTTGCACTAGCTCCCTTTTGCCATTGCCACGTAAATCAGGCACAATATTGGCATACATTATCGTGTTTGTGTGTAGGCCCTTAAACAATGGGTAAGTTTGATTATCTAGTTTTAGCCTAAGTTTTTCACCGATTTCTTTTGCACAGCAGATACCTACTTTCTCCTTGAAATAAAGCTTCAAAACTTGTATAATTTTATTTATTTTTCTCTGGTATATTATGGTATATTACTTTATTTCCTGTACATAGTTATAATATTTTATTGATAGAATTCTTTCCGTTTCTTTTTATTTTTAATAATACCACGCCGTGGTCAGAGATTTTGCTGAGATCGTGTTTCTCACAATACTCAGCTATATTTCTGATCGGGCTTTTCTTTTGGGAGAAAACTGATCCTTGTTTGAATTTTTCTAGCCCCTACCTCGGGAAGAAGATTTTAATCAAGCACCTGGAAAAGAAAACCTTCTACCGCTACCTTGGAGAGCGAATTAGCTTACAACCGTATCCTGATGCAGTAGAATAAATTAAACAAGACAGAGACAAGACAGCCCAACAACGTAGCCCTAGACTTCCCTTAACTACCGGCGACGACAAATTCTACAGGGATTGGGGACCTCCTTTAGGAACTGTAACGGAAGGACTTAAAGCTGAGTAAATTTTTACCTTTATAACTTTTGTACCGATTACCAGCGGCGTCTCGGTCACGGGCTTAGAAAATTAACTTGTTATCAGTATACAATAAAAATGATTTTTGTCAAGTTTTTTTTATATTTCAATAAATAGCGTATTTAAAAATGATTAGGTAGACTTTTTATTTCCTGTACCTTTTCTGGGATGGGTGTGAAGGAAGAATGAACAGGGAACGAACCCAGGGCTGAGCAGTCGGGCAGGGCACCATTCTGATGGATGGAACGGTGGACGTTTTTCTTTTGAATATCCCAAGGGATGTTCGAGGAATTCCTCCCATCGTTTCTCCCAACAGTGTGGTGTTGCTTAATGCCCTGGTCTTGTTATGATCAGGATGTTACAAAATGGCGCCCAATTAAACCTGTTTATTCTTTCTCGCGCTTATCCTAGTCAGGATGCAGGAAATAGAAATTTACTTTATTGCAGAATTTTATCGCTAAAAATTTTAAAATATCTTTATTTTACAATTTCAATTTAATTCGTTAGTAGATATTAATATTCACTCTGCTGTTTTTGTCTATTTTCAACATTAATGGCTTAGCTTAAAATACTAGTTTTTACATTTTATTTTTCTTTGATAAATGTTCGTTTTGCTTAATTGCCTTTTGCCGGTATTAGCAATCTATATTTAATGATATCTATAAAATATTTTGTCGCTAATATTTATTATTGCGATAGATTTTTAATGTGGTAATGTATTATAATATATACCGTTTGTCCCAAAAATACTAAATTTTCAGGATTTACATTTTCTTATGCTGAATTAATTTTATTTAACTATCTTTAAAACTATCTTTACTATTTTTAAATTTTACTCTCTTTAATTAATTTTGAATTGTAGTTACTATTGTTGTATTCTTTATTCTTCGCCCGCTGTGAATTTCTGCCTTTTTTTCTTTTACAACTATCCTCTCAGATTTTACAACTATCCTCTCGTTACAACCACCTAAATACGGAGGAATTGGCCTACGAACTCACCATTAGAGGTTCTACAGTGTCCGAAAATGTTGCGGAGCGTAGGAAATCACTGAGAGGGTTGCTTACTGAAGAAAAGAAGACAGCCCCAGAATATAAGTTGACTCCGGCTTTTACGCAGGATGTCAAAGACGCTAAGAAAACGTACCAGGAGTTAAAAACTTTGGTCGAGGGTTTTACTGGTACTAGTGCAACTCCTAGCTATCGGACTATTTCCGATCGTTTTCACCATCTATCCGGAAGAGCACGTCGCATGGCCGCTTCAGATGAAAAGGAAGAGGAGACCAAGCAAAAATTTAAAATGGACGTATCCATCCTTTTTGGCGAGTTGGAGGAAAAACTGGGAAATCCTCAAGATGAAGAGGAGCCTCAACACTTCTCTTCTACACCTATTGCTTCTCCTTCTTTTCTTACTGCGTCAAAACCTATTCCCGTGCACAAATGGGGAATAAGAAAATTTTCTGGGGGTACAAACCTCATCCCTTTTCTTGAACAACTTAATGTCTTAAAACAGTCTAGAGGATGCAAGGATTCTGATCTTTTTCTCTCCGCCGGAGATCTTTTCGAAGGCTCTGCCTTCACTTGGTGGCATAACCACTATTTAAAAAAGTCATTTGCTTCTTGGGATGAGTTAGTTTCAGCTTTGAAACAAACCTATCTACCTGACAACTACGATAGAGCCTTATGGGAACAAATTCGTACTAAACAGCAAGGTCCTGATGAGCCTTTTTTCTCTTTTATAGCCGATTGTGAGGCACTTTTCAATCGTCTTGAAAAAAATGTTTCAGAAGCGGAGCGAGTGGAAGACATTAGGTTAGGCCTTCTTCCTGATTTTGTTATGGGTCTTGCTATGGTCAAAACCCCCACTGTTGCTGATCTCATTAATGCGTGTAAGTGCATAGAAACTTCTCGTGCAATTTGTTCTTCCCGTTCTAAGCAGTCCACTTCCTTACCTCAAAGATTCAGAGAAACATGTTCTTTGAACGTAATTTGCTGGAATTGCCGAACTAAAGGGCACGTCTATCAGGATTGCCAATCCGAAGCTACTATTTTCTGTTACGGCTGTGGAAGACAGCGTGTTACAAAGGCGAGGTGTCCGAAATGTTCTAACGTTCAAAAAAACGACCATACTGGCGTCACCATCAACCCGCCAGCACTATCTTCCACCCCACAACAAGGAAGACCCGCGGACCAACCCAGCGCACCCCGTCATTAACCGATGAATCCCTACCTTCACTTACAACTCTCTCTTCACCTGTTATCTCTGACGACCTAACTTTTTACCCAAATAACTTAAATTCAAACATATCTTCACCATCTCTTGTTCCCTCTTCCCTCATTGTCAATCCACCTGTCTCTACCGTTACTCCAGTATCTTTGGCACATACGTCTCAAATCAGTCGAACTTTGTCTACAAATCCTCTTTTAAATGTTCGTGAACATGACAACCGTCCTTATCTTTCAGTCAGTATTTTAGACGACTCTATTTCTGCTCTTATTGACTCTGGTTCTAACGTGTCAATTTTTGGTTCTAAAGCCCTTTATCTATTAAAAAAATTTAAATTGCAGATTAGTTATGACGTTGCAATACACTTAACGACAGCTCACGGTAGCCTACAAAATGCCATTGGCTTTGTTCACGTTCCCGTTACTTTACAGAACACCACACATTCCTTAAAATTTTTAGTTGTTCCCTCCATATCACATAAAATCATCTTAGGTATGGATTTTATTCGTCTTTTTGGTTTATCTTTTAATTTTTCTGATTTTTCGTATAGCTCCAATAATTTTTCAACTTGCGTTATTAATACGATTTCTGATAGATGCACATTATCTCCTTCTCAACTCGCTCAATTAGATTCGATCATTTCTCTATTCAAAGAAATAGCTCCAGAGGACTCTATTGGTCGAACAACCCTTTATACTCACCACATCCACACCGGAAATGCAAAGCCAGTAAAACAAAGGCAATACCCTCTATCGCCTGCAATGCAGAAAATACTCAATGAAGGTGTTGACGAAATGCTGAAACTAAAGGTTATTCAACCCTTAAACACTCCAACTCCTTGGATGAGTCCTCTATGGTTCGTTAAAAAGAAGAACGGCACACATCGCGTCTGTTTTGATGGTAGGAAGCTGAATTCTATAACTCTTCCGGACAGTTACCCAATGCCCCTTATCGACTCTATTATCTCTAAAGTTCGTGTTGCTAGGTATATAACATCCATTGATTTACGACATGCTTTCTATCAAATTCCTCTCGACGAGGAGTCTAAGATCAAAACCGCTTTTTCTATTCCAAATCGTGGAGTATTTTGCTTTAATGTTCTTCCCTTTGGTCTAAATAATTCCGCACAAGCAATGTGCAGATTAATCGACATGGTAATCGGTCCCAAACTTGACCCCTATGTCTTTTACTACGTTGATGACATTATTGTGGTGACTCCAGATTTTGAGACTCACCTTAAAGTACTCTCCTCGGTGTTTAGACAACTGAAACTTGCCAATTTGACCATCAATTTTGATAAATGTCAATTTTGTAGACCATCTCTTAAGTTCCTAGGATTCATTGTCGATGAAAAAGGTCTTAGAACAGATCCTGAGAAGATCGATTCTATTTTAGAATACCCTGTACCTCAGAATACCACACAGATCAGACGCCTTATCGGTTTGATCGGGTATTACCGTAGATTTCTCCCTAACTTTAGCTCCGTTTGTTCTCCAATTTCGGATTTGTTAAAAGGAAAAAAGAAAGGACAGCCCATATCATGGACTAAAGAGGCTGATTCAGCTTTTCATGAGATAAGAAACCTTCTCACTCGTGCTCCTGTTCTTGCTAGTCCTGATTTCTCAAAGAAATTTTATATTGCCTGCGATGCATGTGACTCTGGAATTGGGTCAGTCCTGTTTCAAAAAGAGGATGGTTTTGAGCACCCCATCGCTTATTTTAGCAAAACTCAACAAATGCCAACGCAAGTACAGCACGACCGAGAAAGAACTTTTGGCCATCCTCCTGTCAGTCGAAAAATTTAGAGGTTATATCGAAGGCACAGTTTTTTGCGTAATTTCTGACCACGCTTCACTTCAGTGGCTTTTCACTATGAAAAACCCTTCTCCTCGTCTAGCTAGATGGATAATGAAGTTATCTTCTTATAAGTTTGACATAGTGCATCGTAGCGGTTCTCTTAATGTCGTTGCTGATTCCCTTTCCAGATTCCAGAGAATGCCACAGAAGTTTCAGTTCTCAATCTGTCTAATCTCACTAGAGACAATTGGTATAACACCTTAATAAAGAAGGTTACCAATGACCCACATAAGTATCCTTCTCTTAAAGTTGAAAATAATATCTTATACAAGCATGTCTTCTCTCGTTCCAAATTCTGCGATTCCTCTCCGGATTGGAAAATTTTTGTTCCCTCCCCACACAGAAAATCTATCCTCCATATGTACCACAACGAACCTACAGCAGGTCATTTAGGTGTATCCAAAACCCTTGGCAGAATTTCCGAATTGTACTATTGGCCTAAAATGAGGCAATATGTTTCAAAATATGTCTCTAAATGCAAAGTTTGCGCTTCGTGTAAATCATCAAATTTACCCCCAGCAGGCCGAATGGGTAAATACAGGGACAGCAACTACCCCTTTCAGTTCCTCTCAGCTGACCTTCTAGGTCCTTATACTCGATCTAAGAAGGGTAATCGATATCTTTTGGTCGTTGTAGATTGGTTCACCAAGTTTATCTTAGTACACCCCATGTCCTCAGCGACGTCTGCTGGCATCGTGAAATTTATTGAAAATCAGGTCTTCCTAATCTTCGGTGTCCCGCAGATTTTTGCTGCTGACAATGGCCCTCAGTTCATTTCTAAGGAATTTAAGGACCTTATGAAACGATACAATGTACAGAAAATCTGGTACAATGCCAGATATTTTCCCCAGATTAATCCAACTGAGAGGGTAAACAAAACTATCGTAACAGCTATTCGTTCTTTTATTCAAGACAACCATAAAGACTGGGATAAAGACATATATAAGATAGCCCAGGCAATCAGGCTCGCAAAACATGATGTTACCAAATTTTCTCCCTCTTTCCTAACTTTTGCCAGGAATATTCCAACTGACGGTTCCTTTTACGGAAGCATTGAGGATAGGGCAAATAATTCGGTAAATATTAACAACAGTCTTTTCTCTCCCTTGCCGCCCGAAAACTCGACCCCTATCTTCGATGAAGTCCAAAAAAGAATTCGTCATTCCTACACTACCAACAGGGATCGTAATAACTTACGTAGAAGGCCCTCTCCGACTTATTCTCCTGGAATGAAAGTCTGGAAAAGAAATTTGGTCTTGTCTAAAGCTGTTGATAATTTTACCTCAAAGCTTGCTCCGAAATTTGTTCCTTGCATTATTGACAAAGTTATTTCTTCCACTGTTTATGCTGTCAAGGATCTTAATGGTGTTGACTTAGGGAATTTCCACGTCAGAGATTTAAAACCTGATGAAACAGATTGTGACGACATTGATGATGATGACGTTGATAACGATACAGATATCGATAATAATTGATTTTGTCTTTTCTTATATTTAAGAGACGTTTTCCACATCTTTATTTTAACAATATTTCTGTCAATTTTTTTTTGTAATAAATTTTTCGAGGTTCATAATTTGTATCTTTTTATCGTGCATTTTTCACGATTGTGATTCCTGAATACGCGTTATCTTGAGTTTGGGCCCCCACCAGATTCTACCCTTTCCGTGTTTGGAACTATCTTGGCGTATATTAGTTATTACTACTCTCTTTTCGAAACACAAATGTTATTATGCAGCCGTCCCAGGTGACACCTTTTGTGTAATTCCATGGCGTTTTGAAATAATTTTAATAGTTTTTAGAAAACTATTACCCTCAGGTCGTAAATACTTCCTGAAGTTAAGCGTGCATTATGCACATATAGTTTTTTTTTTCAACTTCTGCGTAATCATGTCTTCTGCTTCAATAGGAAAATTTTATGACACCTTTTACCAATTTTCTTTTTCATGAACCTTCGATTTTTTGCTTGCATGGCGCCTAGGTCTGGATCCGGCGTATGAAAAAAAAGTTAATTAATAGCAAGCTGAAAATTTGTTAATAGCTTAAGGGTGTCTAGTCGGACAAACTTTGATATATGGGAACACTGGAACAGGGGAAGTTTTAATTGTGGAACAGGTTAAAAATTTGGAACGGTCAGACCACGAAAACGGCACATGTATTTTGTCCGACAGAACAGACTTAAACTCTCCGAACAGAGATTAAACTCTCATGCAAAAATCAGAATGCTATTTATCACCAAATGGTCGTTTTAATGAGTGGAACATGTAAAATATGTCAAATGACAGGAATTATGACAGGTGATAAATAGCAATCTGATTTTTGCATGAGAGTTTAATCTCTGTTTGGAGAGTTTAAGTCTGTTATGTCGGACAAAATAAATGTGCCGTTTTCGTGCTCTGACCGTTCCAAATTTTTAACCTGTCCCACAATTAAAACTTCCCCTGTTCCAGTGTTCCCGTACATCAAAGTTTATCCAACTAGGCACCCTTTAGCTATTAACAAATTTTCAGCTTGCTATTAATCAACTTTTTTTTCATACGCGGGATCCAGACCTAGCCCTGGCACTCTTGAAATACCTCATTAGAATTTGAGCTTCAACTACTTTCATCTCAACACCCACCAAAACATCTGAGATTTATTTTTTTTATATATTGTGAATACTTTAAATATTTCAAGAGTCTTCTTTTGTTTTATTGACATTGTTTGTTATTGGCTCTTAATATCAGACCTTTAAATTATGTTCATTCGTTATCATTCTTCTTTATCTTTTCTAAGTTCATTGTTTCATTTTTTATCTATGATTATAACCTTGACTTGTTTAAACTTTTCTGGCAGTTTATCTAGTACATCTTTATTTTACTATCAATAAAATTTTGTTTATCTCATATTACCGTACCTCCATTTTTATTGATAGGCTGAATAATATGTTGTGCTTACTGCCTAACTTTTGCTTTGACCTAGGGGTGCTTTACTTTACTCCAAAGGCGCATCCCTTATTATTTATTTTATTTATAATTGTAAGTTTAAATTTTAGCTTTTAGTATTAATTATGTATACCTACAGAATTTGTTAAAAATTAATTCAGCTTATTTTTAGTTATTAATACAATGCTTTATTCTTTTTCTTCGAATGAACGTATCTGCAGCAAAAGTTCAGACAACAAAGCTTAACTAGCTGGTTAGCGTCATTTCTTTTTACAGTTGAATTTTATAGTACAGCTATTAGCAACAATTTTTTATTGATGGTCCAAATATTTATATTTAACTTTAATAACTTGATTTGTGCTAAATATTGTCTCTCTATCTCTTTCTCTCTTTCAAATCAACTATTTCTTCTTCTTGTTTTCTTTTTAATATTATCTTAAATATAATTACCCTACTTATTCATTCTTATTCTGCTTCTTCTTCTTTTCACGTCTCGAGTTTTTATCAACATTTTTTTTTCTTTTCTGTCATTTTTACTTGTCATCCTTCTTCTTATTCACATTTTTTTACAACTATTCTTCTTCTTTTTTGAAAAAAATTTTTTCAATTCCCTGTGAAAAAATTTTCCGGTACCTTGGGGGGTGTGTAACGTTTCAATTAGCCGATTGAACGCTACACCAAGCTCCGCTTGGTATTTGTCCCTCGGACTATATATTTCTAGGAGCGACCCTACTACCGTCAAGTCAATTAGTACATCTCTTCGAAGCTATTTAATGCGATAAAAATTTGTACTAGCTCCCTTTTGCCATTGCCACGTAAATCAGGCACAATATTGGCATACATTATCGTGTTTGTGTGTAGGCCGTTAAACAATGGGTAAGTTTGATTATCTAGTTTTAGCCTAAGTTTTTCACCGATTTCTTTTGCACAGCAGATACCTACTTTCTCCTTGAAATAAAGCTTCAAAACTTGTTATAATTTTATTTATTTTTCTCTGGTATATTATGGTATATTACTTTATTTCCTGTACATAGTTATAATATTTTATTGATAGAATTCTTTCCGTTTCTTTTTATTTTTAATAATACCACGCCGTGGTCAGAGATTTTGCTGAGATCGTGTTTCTCACAATACTCAGCTTTATTTCTGATCGGGCTTTTCTTTTGGGAGAAAACTGATCCTTGTTTGAATTTTTCTAGCCCCTACCTCGGGAAGAAGATTTTAATCAAGCACCTGGAAAAGAAAACCTTCTACCGCTACCTTGGAGAGCGAATTAGCTTACAACCGTATCCTGATGCAGTAGAATAAATTAAACAAGACAGAGACAAGACAGCCCAACAACGTAGCCCTAGACTTCCCTTAACTACCGGCGACGACAAATTCTACAGGGATTGGGGACCTCCTTTAGGAACTGTAACGGAAGGACTTAAAGCTGAGTAAATTTTTACCTTTATAACTTTTGTACCGATTACCAGCGGGGTCTCGGTCACGGGCTTAGAAAATTAACTTGTTATCAGTATACAATAAAAATGATTTTTGTTAAGTTTTTTTTTATATTTCAATAAATAGCGTATTTAAAAATGATTAGGTAGACTTTTTATTTCCTGTACCTTTTCTGGGATGGATGTGAAGGAAGAATGAACAGGGAACGAACCCAGGGCTGAGCAGTCGGGCAGGGCACCATTCTGATGGATGGAACGGTGGACGTTTTTCTTTTGAATATCCTAAGGGATGTTCGAGGAATTCCTCCTAACAGTGTGGTGTTGCTTAATGCCCTGGTCTTGTTATGATCAGGATGTTACACACGTCATGCTGGAACTTTCTGTCAACGCATTGCATACTTTTCCATCCACCATGGTAAGTTTCAAACAAACTTATTAGGTCCAAAATTTGAGACATATGGTTCACTTGCTCAATGTCTACTTGCTCCAGCCTTTATATTGCATCTGTTTCGTGCAGCCATTGCAATCTTGTTGGACGACGAATATTTTTTTCAATGAAGGGCTAGGATTTTTCCACATTATTTCCTTTGTGTTTTCATCAATTAGTCCAAGGGGCACTCGGGCTATAGAAAACAAGCTTTCCTCAGCACGGGTGATTTGTTCTTCACGAATTTGCCTGTATGATGTATATCCGGAAGATCCATAAAATCCCATTTGCGAATTAAACAAAATATGCTTTCTTGAGTTATAATTACACATTTCATTAAACTTTCAAACGTTTTATGTAACAGGCTTTTAAGAGGTACTTTTTGAGGAAAGTTCCTTTTTGAGTTCTAAAATGGAATGATACAGGGAATAGAGGTCAAATTCATGTTCTTTGGCACCACGTCTTAAATCTTTGTACAGCCTTACCGTCATATTTTTTGAAATAATTAGAGAAACGGCTTTTTCTAAGCATTACCTACTCGGAGGATCTTTAGATTTTTTCCAAGTACTTAGAATTCGCTGTGCTCTTGTCGGTGTAGTTTTAGTCGCTTCTTTTAATAATTTTGACGTCGCCTCGTTTCCTTCTTCACGCAATTTCATGTAAGTAGCATATGATAATTCGTCTGTTGTTTTTTGCTGTCGAACGTCTTCAGTTTTTCTGAGTTTAGTAATATCTCAACTCTCTTGAAATAGTTTGGATGGACGACCAGTTTTTGATGAAGAACCTCCAGGAATCCCAAGACGACAACGAACTACTTCATTTGGGAAGGTAATTTCAGCATGTAGTCAATCTTCATACCTAGTCAAGAAGTTGTTATTCGTCCTTCCAACAGCGTTCCACTTTGTAATATATATTGGCAAGAATGATTGCCTGATAAAATTGTCAAGGGCACTAGTTGCAACTTCATCTCCATCTGTTTGAAAACGTTCTTTCAAGAAGTCCAAAACACGAATTTTCCTAACAGAAAAATGATGGCTAGATACTTCCATCATTTTATCATGCAAATTCAGATGTGTAATTGCCATTGTGAACTATTCTCAAAGGGTTACAAGAAATAATTGTAGATGATATTTATATGATCAAATATGTAGTATCTGGTACACTTCAGTGGTACCGAAAATCCCGACAGCCAGAATCCCGACACCCAAAATCCCGACGGCCAAAATCCCGACAGGCCAGAATCCCGACAGGCCAAAATCCCGACACGCCAGAATCCTTCGCATAAATAAAAATCCCGACCACTACATTTTGAATATTTATTGTTTCTTTTTCATATGCAATACCAAATCATATTATAGAGATCATCATCATCATCATAAGTAGCTCGACAATCCGTTGTGGATCTTGGCCTGCTCACAAAGAAGTCGCCACTCCTGTCGATTCCTGGCATATTATAGTCATATTATAGAGATAGAGTATTGGAATTGAAAAATTAATTACTTACTAATAAGTACCTACCTACGGGTACTAATAATTATGTATTTTAAAAGAAAACACTTCATTTTATAATATAAAAGCTATACTTACTGAAATGGACGGTTCTAAGTGAGTTGATAATATCTATTATATAAAAGTAAACTTGAATTGAGGATTTAATTATATATCATTGGACTATATATTGCCAAAAAAAGAAAAATAATTTAATTCATGTACCCATGTCAGAAATTTAGATTTAAATCAGAAAATAAATAGAAACATCTATAATATTATTTAGACACTAGATTAAAAGCATTAAAATTATATAAAAATCAATAGTTAATAGAAACACTAAAAAATGTAAAGATTTCTAAACTGTAACTAATAAAATATATAAAATACTAAATAGTAATAAAAAGAAACTAACTTAGTTAATTTTTTTTTAATGTTGTAATATTTACAATCTGTCCTCAACTAAGAACAATAGGTAAATTATTTAACAAAAATTGAAAATTTGACCTCTAGAGGGAGATCCAGTGATCACCCTCTTTACATAAATTAAATTAAAACAAATTAAAATAAGTTTAGTTATCACAGATTATTCGAATCTTCTTGCTAGGTCCACTACTTTAAATCTCTTCAGGCGTCGTATATCATTGTGGTCATCAGTGAGGTTGCTGGCTAACTCGTTTGGATGAGATTCTAGACTCTTGGAATATTTTTTGTAATATTCCGTTATTACTGTTTTTATGGATGGCACATTGAGGTCTTGCTCTATCACATAGTTTGGCACGTACCAAGGGGCATTCAGCATTGTTCTAAGGACTTTGTTCTGGAATCTCTGCAATATTTCTAGGTTAGTTTGACTGGCTGTCCCCCAAAGTTGGATACCATAGGTCCACACTGGTTTTAAAATAGTTTTATATATCAGCAGTTTGTTTTCAAGTGATAGTTGAGATTTACGACCGATGATCCAGTACATTTCTCGAAATTTTATATTTGTAAAAATGTATTTTTGCCAAGTTAATCTATGAATTCATTTTCTCTTTCTAGCAATCATTTCCTTTATTACAGTTGGGCGAGTTCTGTTTGGTAGCAGTCAGGGGTAGCATACCAAGCAGCTTCTTGTATAGATTTCTAAAGATTTTCTACTGCTGCGTAGATGGCACTTTCTGTTTTCAATGGGATGTTTATATCAATTAGTTCATCTAGTTTAGTCTTGAAAATGCTCCAGTCTGTTTTGTTACTGTATAGTGATGGTTGTTTAGTACTGTTTGTTATTTGTGCATACCATGTCGCGATTACGCTAGAGTGGTCAGAGGGTAGATCGTAACAAGATTCTACTTTTGCCAATTTAACATTAATTCCTTTAACAATATAGAAGTCGAGTAGATCAGGTATTGTTGCATTGTCGGTAGGCCAGTAAGTTGGTTCCCTTGTGGTGAGATAATTTGCATTGGTCGCATTTATAGCTTTAAGAAGTTCTCTGCCTTTTGTGGTAATAATTCTGGATCCCCAGGTAGTATGCTTAGAAATAAAATCTCCTCCTGCTATAAATCTATTTCCTAATGTTTTAAAGAAATTTTCAAACTGTTCCGTTTTGTTATTGTGCTTTGGCGGACAGTATATAGCTGATACTGTAAGTGGGCCTAGTTGATCTTCCACAACAATGCTGGTGGCCTGTAGATAGTCGCATTCATGTTTTTGTATTTCGTAGTGCTTTAGTTTATTACTAACTATTATTGCAGTGCCTCCATGTGCTTTTTAGTTGGGAATGTTGCGTATGATAAGTTGTAAATCGTGGAATATTAATGTGGTTTTTGGATGTAAAATGAGTTTCTGTAATCAGCATTATGTCAGTTTTTTGTGTGTTAATAAATAGTTTTAATTCTTCTACATGTTGACTTAAGCCATTGGCGTTCCATAATACTAGCTTTAGTGACTGAGCCATTTCTGGTTGAGAATCATGGTCAGGAGGTTGAGCATAGTGCTCATTTGTTCCGTCAGTTTTTTTAACATGTCTTTCAGTTCTGACATGTCTGTGTGGTTATTAGTTTGATTTGGTATATGTTGTGTAGTAGTTTGGTTGGAGGCTTGCTGGTTAACTGCTTGTGTTGCTTGTGCGTATGGTATTCCAGGTTGCACGTAGTTGACTGTTGTAGTTCTATCTTGGTTTGTCCTCGCGTTGTGTCGTCTCAAGTTAGGGAATTTAAGTTTTTGTAATTGTTTGTGAACTTCACACCCTCTATAATTTGCGGGGTGATTTTCACCACAGTTAGCACATTTAGCATTACTGTCTCTGGTTTTCCTTGGACATTCTTTAGTGTAATGAGGTTCTGCGCATTTGACACAGCACGGTTGTTTATTGCAGAAGTTTTTGGTGTGGTTGTATTTTTGACATCTAATACATTGCGGAATTACTTACATTCGAATTCTACTATGGAATGCATTACTTGTTTAATGTTATAGATGTCCTTGTTATTATATTTTGTTTCTAGATCAATGTAGAACATAGGCAGCGATTTTTTGTTTGGTTATGTAGTATATTCCATCTATTTATAACATTATGGTTTTTGGTTTTAAGATCTTCTTTTGTCTCTTCTACATTTGTCGTGGCGTGCATGCCTTTAAGAACCACTCGGTAGTGTCTTTCACTTTTAGGTTTATAAGTGTGGAAGTCCGTGTTTTTTGTTTTTAGAGCATTTATTATGGCGGTGTATGCTTTGTCTGATTTTGGTTGAATTTTTATTTGTTCGCTGTTGATAGCTTTAGTGATAAAATCATTTTCTGCTACTTGTTGCAATATATCGAAAAGAGGCTTGCAGATCTGCACGCCTGATACAAATATTGGAGGTGGTTTTGGTTTTGCATCTGTATTTTTAACTGTGACCTCCAAATTTTCACTTTCATCTATTGAACTTAGTGCTTCAAATTGATTTTGTGTTGTTATAGGTTTACTTAATCAGTACTCACCAAGTTTTGTTTGTCTTATGTTACTTCTAGGCATTTCTGGACTGCTTCTTAATCTTTTTCCGGTAACCTCATTACATTGCTGTTCTTCAATACTGGCTGTTTGTTCATTTGTTTGGTTTATTTGTAGTGAATCATTAGGTTGTTGGGAACAAGTGGGAATTTGTATACGATTTTGGATCATTGGAGCCATGGTTTTTACATTTTGTTCATAATTTGGTTGGGAATAAAAGCCTGTTGAAAAGTTATTCATGTTACCTGCTCGGTTGATACGCCACTGGAATCTCTAACATCATTGCTGACGATAACTCGCTGCTAACAGCTTTCAATGAGCGAATGTTCTTTTACTTATTAACGTTAAAAATTAAAATGTTATTAATAAAATAAAAACACTCGTAAAATCCGCAATAACTAATCACGGTTCCCGGGAAGGGGGGTTATCGTGGGAGGTCTTGTCACTGGGAATTTTCCGGCGGCTACTTATTTTTCAATGATTCTTTAGTCAAAATTCACTGAGAGCGAAATCGCAGCACGTTCTTTTTTTAAGTAAGCGAGAAATGCATTTTTTCTGCACAAAGCTCTACTATTCCCTCAGTATTTTACATGGTTTGAAATTCATATTGTAATACCAATATTTTTTTTCTTTCAAAAACTATCAGAGGTAGTTTTGGAGACATTAATACATAAGCCTGAATTTTTTCAGATTTTTTTGACTACTCTAAGACCAATTTTTGAGGCTTTGAAAATGATTGTTTCACTTTTTTGACACTTTTAAAATTCACGAGTTCCGGGCTAAATAACCTTACGCACGCTTATGGATATTCACCCAAAAATATCAACTGAGTATACACCAGAATGATAAGTCGGTAAAAACCACTTTTTAGTAAAACCACTTTTTAGTAAAAAGCACTTTTTAGTATTCAATTATTATAGCCCAAATCACTCGAAACTTATACTTTGTGAAGTTAACAACTAATTTTTGATACAGCATTGATAAATTTTTAAAATTGATATTTTTTAGTTATTTAAAATCATGAATAATTTAATTTTACACCATGGGAAAAACACATTATGTTTCACACGAATTAAATAGACTCAAAATTTGTTTGTATTGTCTGGGTAAAACAAAGAAAATGTACCCAATCGCGGGTGATTTAAAAGAAAAGTTATTCCAACTCTCACCATGGTTTAAAAGTAACGTTAATGATAATAATTTACCTAGTGCTATTTGTTCATCTTGTAGAAGAAAAGTGTTTTTTGCCAATCAAAAGGATGAAGCTAATATTCGTCAAAATGAATTCGATCGATTACCTGATCTTGATACTTCTAAATTTACAAGCCAAAACAAAATTACGCGTGATAATTTAGTGTGCGATTGTTATTTATGTAAACTTGCGCGAAAATCGAAATGCAACTCTTCTAAACTAATTAAAAAAAAATCAAATAAAAAAATTAATGCAGAGAAAGTTTGTGTCAAATGTTTTCAAATAATAGGCAAAGGTATTTCGCACAAGTACACTTCATGCTCTGAAGTTATGAATTTATATAATAAAATTTCAAGCATAGATATAAATAAGAAAGAATATATAGTATCGGAAGTAATAAAAAAACAATTATTACCAGCAGATAATGCCACTAAAAAAACCAAAAATAATACTACTTTGTCATTGAAAATACCAAACGGTGGTAAGAATTTGGAAATAATTGTGAAGCCAAAAATAAAAGAAACTTTTGTGAGTGCAACTGACTTTTGTGATCTTAGTACAGAGTTGGGTTGGAGTAATAACGAAACTCGGCAAGTTGCGTCGGCTCTCCGTAAGCGCAGTGGTAACAGAAATATTATTGGATCACATATTGATGAAACTATGATTGAGAAAGGTCATCAAGTAGATGAATTCTTTGCAGTGAAAAAAATTACGTTTTTAAATGTGAAAAAAAAATTGAAACAAATGTTACTAAAAGTGTAGTTTATTGTTCAAATGTATCTGGATTTCTGAATTTTGTAAAAGAAAAGAGAAATATTTCTGACGTTCACTTAAAAGTTGGAATAGATGGCGGAGGAAATTTTTTTAAAATATGTCTCTCTGTGCAGTGTACCGAAAGTGAAGTTCACGCTAGTAAAAGCAAAGACACTGGTGTAAAAAAATTATTTATCATTGCCCTAGCTCCAAATGTGCAAGAGAACCATAATAATATTTCTTTATTGTGACAGATTTTGAAAATTGATGGACTTTATGATACGATCGCTGCAGACTTGAAGCTTCTTAATATATTGCTTGGTATTGGTCCGCATTCAAGTATGTATCCATGTCTTTGGTGTACAGCTGATAAAAACACACTTGAAAAAATCGGTGATCCAAGAACCTTCAAAAACTGTCAGATCAATTATTTTGAATGGTGCAAAGCAGGTTCAAAAAAGGAAAATGCAAAGAAATTTTTCAATTGCATAAATCCTGCAATAGTTTTGGCCCCTGACATCGACAGTAGCGAGGTAATTGATATATTGACGCCACCTGAGCTACATTTAATGATAGGTATTGTAAATCACATTGTGAGCAGTTTCATGAATGAATGCAATCCAGATGTTGCAAAATGGATAAAAGCTTGCAATGTATGTGTCGACAAAAGGAATGGGAGTGCATCCTTTAATGGTAATGCCTGTAGAACTTTATTAAAAAAAGCGGATGATTTAAGAAACTCAAAAGAATATAGTTTAGTTTGTGTGAAATACGCGGAAATTTTGAAATCTTTTGAACACGTTGTTATGGACTGCTTTGGAAATGATCTTGCTGAAAATTACGAAAGTGGCATTGATAATTTCAAAAGTTGTTATTTAAACCTAAATATTTCTGTAACACCAAAGGTACATTCAACATTTTATCATGTGAAAGAATTTTGCGCAAAATATGGAAAAAGTCTCGGATTTTATAGTGAGCAGGCTTTCGAATCAGTACATCACGATTTTCTAAAAGTTTGGTCTTTCTTTAAAGTTTCCGATAACCATGCCGAATTTGACAAAAAATTATTAAGTGCCGTACGAAGGTATAACGGCACTCATATTTAAAATGCCATTATAATGTCATAATAACATTATTATTTAAAAAAAATTGTTTTATTTTTTAGTACATAAAATGTAAAACTGTATATCTGCATATTTATTTATAAATAAATATCATAATATTATAGTTATGTATGTTATTGAATTTCTACCTGTAACACCTGTAATGCAAAAATAGGTATCTCACTTATATTTATATTAGTTTATTTTTCAAATTGACGCATAATTTAAGCTTGTATTTTGTGTTTATATATATATATATATATATATATATATATATATATATATATATATATATATATATATATATATATATATATATATATATATATATAGAGGTAATGTCACACGAAAATTGACTAGAATTTTTAATTCTGTTGGTGATTTTAAGTTTGCTTCCAAAACAGCTTTAACAATAAATTCAGTTTTCTCCAAACTCAAGGATAAAACCTTAAAAGAAAATATGTCAAATATAGTGTACAGCATCCCTTGCAAAAATTGCAATTTTTATGAGAGAATGGCATTCTCTCATAACATCTTAGAGAAACACGATGTGCATTTTTTTAAATTTTCAAAATATTACGTGTATTGTATATAAAATATGTTTGTTAACAGTGTAATGTTTAATAATTAAAAGTGCTTATTGAAAATGGCAAAGAGCCGAAACGTCTAAGCAAAATCAAGTGTTTTATTTATAACAGACCGCAAACCCAGGAATTAAAAACCAACTGTTTAAAAATTCACGGTCAGGAAATAAGCAATATATATATATATATATATATATATATATATATAAATAGATGAAATAGAGAATGTGGAAAAATCCCCTTACGAACAATTCACACATCCACCATTTCGGGCTGGGAAAAATTTTTCGAATAGAATCAAAGATCCAAACACCAGTTCTTAGAAATGTGTTTCGCCCTCTTCAACCTCTCTGGGCTCGTCGGTAAAGACAAGAGGTTGAATATCTTTAGACACATTCTAATCAAAAAACAACATTCGAGACCTAGACATAGAAGGTGCGTAAGTCTACGGCAAATCCGACAATGACAGTCTCAAGTTTTAATTCCCTAATTACTTAAAGTAAGTAAAATATATGTTTAAAAACATAAGATGTAGATCTTTGAAACACACTCAGTGAACCAAAGATCCAAGGTTATTGGTTTAACGACTGTCATTGTCGGATTTGCCGTAGACTTACGCACCTTCTATGTCTAGGTCTCGAATGTTGTTTTTTGATTAGAATGTGTCTAAAGATATTCAACCTCTTGTCTTTACCGACGAGCCCAGAGAGGTTGAAGAGGGCGAAACACATTTCTAAGAACTGGTGTTTGGATCTTTGATTCTATTCGAAAAATTTTTCCCAGCCCGAAATGGTGGATGTGTGAATTGTTCGTAAGGGGATTTTTCCACATTCTCTATTTCATCTATTTGATTTCGTACGAGTGGTCGTTAAACCAATAACCTTGGATCTTTGGTTCACTGAGTGTGTTTCAAAGATCTACATCTTATGTTTATATATATATATATATATATATATATATATATATATATATATATATATATATACTAATAATATCATTAACTTGAATAATATATATATATATATATATATATATATATATATATATATATATATATATATATATATATATATATATATATATATATATATATGCTCACACCCGGAAAAATATACTCACTATCTCAAAAGCGTTTAAAAGTGTCAAAAAAGTGAAAAAATCATTTTCAAAGCCTCAAAAAGTGGTCTTAGAGTAGTCAAAAAAATCTGAAAAAATTCAGGCTTATGTATTAATGTCTCCAAAACTACTTCTGATAGTTTTTGAAAGAAAAAAAATATTGGTAATACAATATGAATTTCAAACTATGTAAAATACTTAGGGAATAGTAGAGCTTTGTGCAGAAAAAATGCATTTCTCGCTTACTTAAAAAAAGAACGTGCTGCGATTTCGCTCTCAGTGAATTTTGACTAAAGAATCATTGAAAAATAAGTAGCCGCCGGAAAATTCCCAGTGACAAGACCTCCCACGATAACCCCCCTTCCCGGGAACCGTGTAATTGCTTTGTTTAAAAACTTGAAATACATTCACGAATTTTTAGACACCATAAAATAATTGTTTTGTTTTGTTGTCGTTTCGAATAACTCATTAGCGAAACCGGGTTTGTTTTATCACAACTTTTTCGTACATAGACAACCGTTCGCTTTGGCTGCTCATTGACGACTAACTTAGTTAAATGAATAAACTAATCTATGAAATAAGACTAAGAATACACTAAATTAAACTGAACTTACATTAAACTAAACTAAATATTGTTCTAAAATGCACAAGAAAAATTCCATAAATGGCTCTTTATTCTTTATTCGTTCCCTCCACATAAGCTCTTGGAGATACGATGGAAACAAATCCATGGAAGTGCCTCATTGTCTACGGAGCTTCTTCTTAGACCGCATCCAAACGCTCTGTATCGTTTGTGTATGAATACTGTTATCATCTGGATTGACAAAGTTATTCTGATGGATAACGGTTTTGTGTTCATACACACCCTCATCCAAGAGACCAATATTTTTATGTGCTCCCCATCCATCAGTCACAATTAATGTCCCCGGTAGAATTGTTCTAAAACGAATATCATTGTATTCTACGACTAAATATATATAATATTAACATACCTTGATACAATGGGCAACAGTGCCTCTAGTTCCGTGCCTACATTGGTGTAAGGAACCGTTTTTTGTTAGTGTTCCTTTCTATCATACCAAAAACCCACTGTTCGTTCCTGAAGGCCCCTCAATGGTACTTCCTGTGGAAAAAAAATTTCGTCCATTTCCACCGTGAGTGGTTCTCCATGCTCATCGAACCCTCGTAGTTCCACAGGATGTTGCTCTAAATATGTGGTGCACACTTCTCTGCAGAAATTGCACCAGTCAACAATAGTAGTGGCGGCCAGTAATGTTTCCCTGCAGATTATTTTCTGCGGGAAGTCATTTGCAAATCCGTATATTATTACCATAAACTGGGAAATAGCCAAATGACTTCTCGCAAAAAATGATCCATCTCGAACTGTGTAACGTCCTGATCGTAGCAAGACCAGGGCATTAAGCAACACCACACTACTGGTAGGAACGAGGGGAGAAATTCCTCGAATATCCCTTAGGATATTCAAAAGAAAAACGTCCACCGTTCCATTCATCAGAATGGTGCTCTGCCTGATTGCTCAGCCCTGGGTTCGTTTCCTTTTTATTCTTCCCTCACACCCATCCCAGAAAGGTACAGGAAATAAAAAGTTTACCAAATCATTTTACACACTATTTATTCAGATAAAAAAATTTAACAAAAATCATTCTGTTATGTACAGGCAACCAAATTAATTTTCTGAGACTGTGACCGAGACCCTACTGGCCACCGATATAAAAATTATAAAAATAAGAAAGGTACTCGGCTTTAAGTCCTCTTGTCGGAGTCACAGTTCTTATGGGAGGACTCCAATCTCTGTAGAACTTTCTGTTGCTGTCGGTATTTGTGGGAATTCTAAGACTATCTTCTTGAAGCCATTCTTCTGATGCATCAGTAGATCAGTAGTTGGATTCAGGATACTGTGGGCTGTTGCGAGATGTCGCTGTCGCGTTCTGCTCTCCAAGATAGTTTTCTCCAGCTACAGTTGCTTCCCCATGTAGTGTTCGCCTGCAGCTTTATTCCCAAGGTAGGAGCTAGAAAAATTCATACAAAGATCAGTTTTCTCCCAAAAGAAAAGCCTGATCAGAAATAAAGCTGAGTATTGAAAGAAACACGATCTCAGCAAAATCTCTGATCACAGCGTGGCATTATTAAAAATAAAAAGAAACAGAAAGAATTCTATCAATAAAATATTATAACTATATACAGAAAATAAAGTAATATATTATATACCAGAGAAAAAAAATAAAATTAAAAAAGTTTTTAAGCTTTATTTCAAGGAGAAAGTAGGTATCTGCTGTGCAAAAGAAATCAGCAAAAAACCTAGGCTTAAAACTAAATAGTCAAACTTACCAGTATATCTAACGTCCTACACACAAACACAATAATAATTTATCAGATATTGTCTCTCATTTACGTGGTAATGGAAAATGAGCCGGTACAAATTTGTATCGGTTTAAATACCTTAAAAGAATTGAAGAAATTATTTTGACGATAGTAGGGTCGATTGTAGAAATATATAGTACGAGAGACAAATACCAAGCGGCGCTTGGTGTAGCGTTCAATCTGCTGATTAAAACGTTACACACCCCCCAAGGTACCGGAAAATTTTTTCACAAGGACTTAAGAAAAAAATTTTCTTAAAAAAAGAAGAATTGTAAAAAAAATGAGAATAAGAAGAAGGATGACAAGTAAGAATGGCAGAAAAAAATGTTGATAAAAACTCGAGACATGAAAAGAAGAAGAAGAGAAATGAATGAGTAGGGTAAATATATTTAAGATAATATTAAGAAGGAAACAAGAAGAAGAAATAGTTGATTTGAAAGAGAGATAGAGAAAGAGAGAAACAATATTTAGCACAAATCAAGTTATTACATTAAAGTTAAATATAAATATTTGGACCAGCAATAAAAAATTGTAGCTAAGAGCTGTACTATAAAATTCAACTGTTTAATAAGAAATGACGCTAACTAGCTAGTTAAGCCTTGTTCTCTAAATTTTTGCTACAGATACCTTCATTCGAGAAAGAAAAATAAAGCATTGCATCTATAATTAAAAATAAAACTGAATTAATAATTAACTAATTCTAAGGGATGCGCCTTTGGAGTAAAGTAAAACACCCTAGGTCAAAACAAAAGTTAGACAGGAAGCACAACAGATTATTTAGCCTATCAATAAAAATGGAGGTAAAAAAATTTCATTGATAGTAAAATAAAGATGTACTAGATAAACTGCCAGAAAAGTTTAGAAAAGTTAAGGGTATAATCATAGATAAAAAATGAAACAATGAAATTAGAAAAGATAAAGAAGAATGATAACGAATCAATTAAAATTCTGATATTAAGAGCCAATAACAAACAATGTCAACAAAACAAAAGAAGACTTTCAAAATATTTTAAAGTATTCACACTATATAAAAAATAAATCTCAGATGTTTTGGTGGGTGTTGAGATGAAAGTAGTTAAAGCTGAAATTGTAAGGAGATATTTCGAGAGTGCCAGGGCGCCATGTAAGCAAAAAAATCGAAGGTTCATGAAAAAGAAAATAGGTAAAAGGTGTCACAAAATTTTCCTATTGAAGCAGAAGACATGATTACGCAAAAGGTTGAAAAAACTATATATGCATAATGCACGCTTAACTTCAGGAAATATTTACAACCTGAGGGTAATAGTTTTCTAAAAACTAATAAAATTATTTCAACACGCCATGAAATCACACAAAAGGTGTCAACTGGGACGGCTGCATAATGTGTGTGTGTGTGTAGAGGAAAGGGATGGCCTTAGACGCAGTCTATTAGCCACAGAATTTATTTTTATTCATACGCATATTTATATTAGATGTATATAAGATTAAATATCGATATTAGCTTCTTTAACGAAATTTATTATAGCATCGAAGACGAGTTTATTATTGCTAGATAACAGGGAACCGATGTTGAGAGGGAGAGGTGTGTTGTGTTCTATTAAGGAATTATATAGTTTAAAAATAGCTGTGCTATTCTTTTGACACTCCAGGAACATGTGGTTAATGTCACCTATGGACATGTTGTCACAGTCACATAACGGGGAGTTAAGTATCCCTAATTTATGAAGGTGCGCCGGAAAACGGCCGTGATTCAATTTTAAGCGAGTTATAACTGAAGTATGTCTTTTGATATAATCAAAAGTCGTATGCGGTATTTTATTTGGAAGTTGTGGATAAAGCTGAAAATAAAGATTTTTCGATGTCTTGCTAAAATTATTGTAAGATTCTGTCCATCTGTCTTTAATAGATTTTTTTAATTTAGTACTTAAGTCGGTATGTGAAAATATTTTTACGAATTTATCTGATTTACAAGCTTCTTTCGCTTCATAATCAACCCTTTCGTTACCGATAATACCGCTGTGACCTTTTACCCATATGAGAATTATTTTTTTATTTTGCTGATTTAATTGGTACAATAAGTTTTTTATTTCACAAATTAATTCTTGATTATATATATTTATTGGAGGTCCTTCAATAGCTTGCAAAACGGACTTAGAATCTGACATAATACAAACAGTTTGAACTGGATTTAGCGTGCACCATAATAGGCTTTTTTTAATCGCCAAGGACTCGGCGCTGTAAATAGAGAATATATCCGCTAGTTTAAATTTTTCGACATGATTGATGTGTGAAACAAAAAATGCTGCACCTATTCCAACCTCACTTTTGGACCCATCTGTAAATATTTTAGTTACATCCTTTCCAAAAGCATTCAATGTGGTGGTGAGTATTAGGTTATTTAAATTAGGGATTTCTGAATATTCAGGGTATATAATTGTTGGCCGAAATATGATACTTTGATAACTATATTGAAATATTGGATATTTGGGACTATTTAATATAAAAATTTCATAATGGTTGGTATTAACAAAGCCATCTGCCAAGGGAGGGGAATTTTTTATCCTCCAATAAGGTGTTGTAAGATTACAAGTGTTAATAAAAGCTATTTTTCGGATCATACTCGTATTAAATGTTCTGTATTTAATTATTTGTTTTTCAGCTAAGTACTGTCTACGTATATTTAATGGGGGTTCTTGTATTTCTGCAAGGACTGCTTGGTTAGGCGATGACATCATTAGACCCATACAAATTTTTAAAGCCTTATATTGTATACGATCAATAGTGATTAGATTCGTTTTGGATGACGCCCAGTATAATGTACAACCATAGTCCAATATGGAACGAATATATGCTTTGTAGAATGTATACGATACAGTAACATCTGCTCCCCATTTTTTTTTGGAAACCACTTTTAGTAGATTTATGCCGTGTTCGGATCTTTTTTTAATATATTTTATGTGGTTAGTCCAAAGCAGTTTTTTATCTAGTACTATACCTAGGTACTTAAATTCGTCGACGAATGGAATCGTGAACTCGTCTAGACAAGCAGCTCTAGCAGTTCTAACTCGGTGACGAGTAAAACATACCAAGGCAGTCTTATCCTGAGAAACACTGAATCCCATGTCATTAAACCAACCTGTTATCAAATGCATACATTCATTTAAGTCATCTAAACATTTCTCATATGAACCATGGCTGAAGTAAAAACATAAATCATCCGCGTATTGTATCATGTTGAATTTATCACCTACTAACGTATGCAGATCTGCAGTGTATATATTAAATAAAATAGGGCTCAATACAGACCCCTGAGGTAAACCGTTACATACTGTGTGTGGACCATGTAATACGTTATTATGATCACGTAAAAATATTTTTCTATTATGAAAGATACTTAAGATATTGGTACATACAGTTTTATTAATTCCAATTTTTTCCATCTTTTTTGATAAAATATTTAGGTCAACTACATCATAGGACCCTGTTAGATCTATGAATAAACATAATGTATATAGGTTTCTGGAAAAACTTATTTGTATATCTGAAACTAAGTGACTCACCGCATCTATTGTTCCCCGTCCTCTGCGAAAACCATATTGAATGCTTGGTAAAAGGGATCTATATTCCACAAAATGTTCTAATCTAAACTTAATTAATCTTTCGAATGTTTTGGTCACGCATGATATTAACGAGATTGGGCGGTATGATGATGGAATTTCTGGATCTTTATAAGGTTTAAGTAACAGACAAATTATAATATTTTTAAAGCAGTCATAATATTTTTGTTTCCTCCACCAGTCATTAAATAATTGCAAAAGAAAATTTTTAGCAGAATATGGTAAGTTATAAATTATTTTATAAGTAAAGCCATCTAACCCGGGAGCTGTGTTCCGACTATTTTTGATCGCTAAATCCAATTCGTCCATTGTGAAAGAAGTAGACAATTCATCTTCATGATTAAATGGGAATTTGTTAACTGATTTAACCACAAAATTAGAAGCAGAAGGAGGACCTATTTTGTTTAGTATTTCCTCTATTAATTTTTTTGAAAGAGGTTTTTTGGGACAATGAAAATTTTTATTATTTACAGCTTTAACGAACTTCCAAATTTCAGTTAGTGGTGTATTTTTATTAAGTTTATTTAGGAAGTTAATCCAGCTACAACGTTGTTTGTTTTTAAATAAACGTTTAGCTTGGGCAGCTACGTTTTTATAAACTAAATAATTATTATGATTGGACAGAATTCTATAATTTTTTAAGGCCGTTTTCCGTTTTTCTACCATCTTACTACATTCCTGATCCCACCAAATTGGTCTTGGGGAAATGGGAGTAAAAGATTTTTTAACAGGCATAGACCGAGTCGCTGCATTGGAAATCATTTCGAAAAATGTTGATGCATTACTTGTGTTATTTTCAGTAAGTAACTGAGTAACATCTTTTTCCAAGAGTGTTTGGAATAATTCCCAGTCTGCGCATGTGTCATTCCACTTAGTGGATGGGTTTATTGAAAAATTTGAAGGCTTAATTTGGATGTCGATAGCTATTGGGTAGTGGTCCGATCCCATAGTGTCATCTAAAACCGTCCAAGTTAATTTATCAACTAAAAAATGAGAGGTTAATGTTATGTCAACAGCTGAATGATTTCCACTAGAGTTAATTCTAGTGGGAGTACCATCGTTTAATACAACAAGGTCTAGATGATCTATTGCATCTACTAAAATTTTACCATGTCGATCATCAGGTATAGGTCCCCACCTATCATGGTGCGCATTAAAGTCTCCGCAAAAAAGAGTATGGGACTTGAACTGCTGAAATAATTGTAGCCAGTCGGTAAAATTGACAATCACGTCAGGTGGTCGGTAAATAGACACTATTGATAAGTTTATAGAAGGTAAAGTAATTGCGCACACTTCTAAATCTATGTTTAACGGCTGGATGATATTAACCTCTTTAAAACCGAGCCCTTGCGCTACAAAAATACCAACGCCACCATAACCATCAACTCTACATTTTTTAACTAAATTGAACCCTTTCAAAAAAAAGTTTTCGTCAGGCTTAAGCCATAGTTCTGATATAACAATGATGTCAATAGTTGTACTGTTAACAAAATTAATTAAACTTGCTTTATTTGATTTTAAAGATCTGCAGTTCCACTGCAAAATATATAGTTTGTCTTTTTTAATATTATGGTCAGGAATCGGGAAGGTTAATAATATTCGGATTCAGATCCACTAATATTAATGTCCATTCCATCTGTGTGATTGTCGGTATCAAACATATTATTAACAAATTCTCTTATATCTGATTCTGCAAAAGAAACTGGGCTAGACGGAAAACTTTTTTGAAGTTGTTTAACGAATGTAGATAGTATAAGTACTGACTTTTCTTTATAGTTCATATATTCGTCCCTATAAGGATTAGGAAGAACAGTATTAGCATTTGATTTTAATTGGGGGGTTTTTTTTATTGGTGACATTTCTGTAGTGGGAGATAGTGGGGAAGGTTTTCGTTTTTTGGAAGTAGGAATATTTGTTTTGATAAAGGGTTTCCTTAATACGGCTGAAGAACTCTGAGAAGATGTTTGCCTTACTTCAGGCAATGGTGGAAAGTTGTTAATATTATTTAACACCGAGAACCTGTTATTCGTAATAATTTTGGCATAGGAAGGATTTACATACATATTTTCAGCTTCTTTAAAGGAAATGTTTTCCTGAGCCATAATATGTTTAATTTGTTTTTGTTTTGTGAAAATAGGGCATTTACGGGAGATTGAAGTGTGTTCATTGTTTTTACAGTAAATACAAACATTTTCTGATTGACACTCATCTTCCAGATGATCCAAACCTGTGCATTTTTTGCATCTGCTTTCTTTAGATTTGCACTGTCTGGCCGAATGGCCATAACGCAAACATTTAAAGCATTGGACAACCGGTTGTACATAAGGTTCTACTTGAAAGTTACAAAGATTAATTTGTATGTTTTGTGGGATTTCATTGCCCAGAAATTGTACTATAATCATTTGTCTGTTAACTAAACTGGAATTTCCGTCTGAGTCTATAATTTTTCTTTTCATTCTTTGAACGCTTACAATTTGTTTATTGGAAATGATGGCTTTTAGTAGATACTCCTCGGAGAAAGTCGTATCAACCATTCTGACGATGCCTTTTTTATGGGTGTAAAATTTAGGGATATATGCTACTAAGTTATTTTGATTTATAACATAATGATTTACTAGCGAATTAGCGGATTCCATAGTTTTAAATATGACTTTTACGCGGTTTATTCCTACCGATTTTATATCCTCCACTTGTTTACTTAATTTCTCCTCCGGGAATATATAGTGACCAATTTTAATTGGGAAAAGCCTTCCAATATGTTTTTCTTTACTTTCCACGAAAACAAAATAAGGACCTTTATCGCCTGGTCTATAACGATTTTCTAAATCAATAATATTATTATAACTAGAATCAATATTTTCTTTTTCAGTATTGTTCGGACAATTATTTAAATTTAAATCGGGCGGTTTCCCGCCCGTATTTTCCCCCATGGTTTATAAAATATTAGAAATGTTTTTAAATAATATTTGTAAATAAAATATATAAATCGTAAAATCAAAACCAAACTCTTAAATATAAATAGGAAACAATAGTTGAAATACTAGGTATTTCAATTAAAATATAATTAGCAGGTAATATACTTATCTCAGCAAAAAGTAAAAATACCAGCACACGAATTTATGTCCGCACTATTAGACTGATGAATTCGAACTGCGGCTGCATAATAACATTTGTGTTTCGAAAAGAGTAGTAATTAATATACGCTAAGATAGTTCCAAACATAGAAAGGATAAAATCTGGTGGTGGTCCAAACTCAAGATAACGCGTATTCAGCAATCACAATCGTGAAAAATACAAGATAAAAAGATACAAATTATGAACCTCGAAAAATTGATTACAAAAAAAAAATTGACAGAAATATTGTTAAAATAAAGATGTGGAAAATGTCTCTTAAATATAAGAAATAAAAATCAATGATTATCGATGTCTGTATCGTTATCAACGTCATCATCATCAATGTCGTCACAATCTGTTTCATCAGGTTTTAAATCTCGGACGTGGAAATTCCCTAAGTCAATACCATTAAGATCCTTGACAGCATAAACGGTGCAAGAAATAACTTTGTCAATAATGCAAGGAACAAATTTAGGAGCAAGTTTTGAGGTAAAATTATCAACAGCTTTAGATAAGACAAAATTTCTTTTCCAGACTTTCATTCCAGGGGAATAAGTCGGAGAGGGCCTTCTACGTAAGTTATAACGATCCCTATTGGTAGTGTAGGAATGACGAATTCTTTTTTGGACTTCATCGAAGATAGGGGTCAAGCTTTCGGGAGGCAAAGGAGAGAAAAGACTGTTGTTAATATTTACCGAATTATTTGTCCTATCCTCAATGCTTCCGTAAAAGGAACCGTCAGTTGGAATATTCCTGGCAAAAGTTAGGAAAGAGGGAGAAAATTTGGTAACATCATGTTTTGCGAGCCTGATTGCCTGGGCTATCTTAAATGTCTTTTTCCCAGTCTTTGTGGTTGTCTTGAATAAAAGAGCGAATAGCTGTTACGATAGTTTTGTTTACCCTCTCAGTCGGGTTAATCTGCGGAAAATATCTGGCATTGTTCCAGATTTTCTGGACATTGTATCGTTTCATAAGGTCCTTAAATTCCTTAGAAATAAACTGAGGGCCATTGTCAGCAGCAAAAATCTGCGGGACACTGAAGATTAGGAAGACCTGATTTTCAATAGATTTCACGATGCCAGCAGATGTCGCTGAGGACATGGGGTGAACTAAGATAAACTTGGTGAACCAATCTACAACGACCAAAAGATATCGATTACCCTTCTTAGATCGAGTATAAGGACCTAGAAGGTTAGCTGAGAGGAACTGAAAGGGGTAGTTGGTGTCCTTGTATTTACCCATTCGGCCTGCTGGGGGTAAATTTGATGATTTACACGAAACGCAAACCTTGCATTTAGAGACATATTTTGAAACATATTGCCTCATTTTAGGCCAATAGTACAATTCAGAAATTCTACCAAGGGTTTTGGATACACTTAAATGACCTGCTGTAGGTTCGTTGTGGTACATATGGAGGATAGATTTTCTGTGTGGGGAGGGAACAACAATTTTCCAATCAGGAGAGGAATCGCAGAATTTGGAACGAGAGAAGACATGCTTGTACAAGATGTTGTCTTCTACTTTAAGAGAAGGATATTTATGTGGGTCATTGGTAACTTTCCTTATTAACGTGTTATACAATTGTCCCTAGTGATATTAGACAAATTTAGAACTGAAACTTCTGGGATATTTTCTGGAATTCTGGAAAGGGAATCAGCAACGACATTAAGCTAACCGCTACGATGCACTATGTCAAACTTATAAGAAGATAACTTCATTATCCATCTAGCTAGACGAGGAGAAAGGTTTTTCATAGTGAAAAGCCACTGAAGTGAAGCGTGGTCAGAAATTAAGCAAAAACTGTGTCTTCGATATAACCTCTAAATTTCCCGACTGATAGGAGGATGGCCAAAAGTTCTTTCTCGATCGTGCTGTACTTGCGTTGGCATTTGTTAAGAGTTTTACTAAAATAAGCGATGGAGTGCTCAAAACCATCCTCTTTTTGAAACAAGACTGACCCCATTCCAGAGTCACATGCATCCCAGCCAATATAAAATTTCTTTGAGAAATCAGGACTAGCAAGAACAGAAGCACGAGTGAGAAGGTTTCTTATCTCATGGAAAGATGAATCAGCCTCTTTAGTCTTTTGTCCTTTTAACAAATCCGAAATTGGAGAACAAACAGAGCTAAAGTTAGAGAGAAATCTACGATAATACCCGATCAAACCGATAAGACGTCTGATCTGTGTGGTATTCTGAGGTACAGGGTATTCTACAATATAATCGATTTTCTCAGGATCTGTTCTAAGACCTTTTTCATCGACAATGAACCCTAGGAACTTGAGAGATGGTCTACAGAATTGACATTTATCAAAATTGATGGTCAAATTGGCAAGTTTCAGTTGTCTAAACAGCGAGGAGAGTACTTTAAGGTGCGTTTCAAAATCTGGAGTCACCACAATAATGTCATCAACGTATTAAAAGACATAGGGGTCAAGTTTGGGACCGATTACCATGTCGATTAATCTGCACATTGCTTGTGCGGAATAATTTAGACCAAAGGGAAGAACATTAAAGCAAAATACTCCACGATTTGGGATAGAAAAAGCAGTTTTGATCTTAGACTCGTTGTCGAGAGGAATTTGGTAGAAAGCATGCCGTAAATCAATGGATGTTATATATCTAGCATCACGAACCTTAGAGATAGTAGAGTCGATAAGGGGCATTGGGTAACTGTCCGGAAGAGTTATAGAATTCACTTTCCTACCATCAAAAAAAACGCGACGTGTGCCGTTCTTCTTTTTAACAAACAGTGCTTTTCTTCATAGAGGACTCATCCAAGGAGTTGGAGTATGTAAGGGTTGAATAACCTTTAGCTGCAGCATTTCGTCAACACCTTCATTGATGATCTTCTGCATAGCAGGCGATAGAGGGTGTTGCCTTTGTTTTATTGGCTTTGCATTTTCGGTGTCGATGTGGTGAGTATAAAGGGTTGTTCGACCAATAGTCTTCTGGAGCTATTTCTTTGAATAGAGAAATGATCGAATCTAATTGAGCGAGTTGAGAAGGAGATAGTGTGCATCTATCAGAAATCGTATTAATAACGCAAGTTGAAAAATGGTTTTAGCTATAGGAAAAATTTTAAGGAGTGTGTGGTGTTCTGTAAAATAACGGGAACGTGAACAGAGCCTATGGCATCCTGTAGGCTGCCGTCAGCTGTCGTTAAGTGTATTGCAACGTCATAACTAGTCTGCAATTTAAATTTTTTCAATAGATAAAGGGCTTGAGAACCAAAAATTGACACGTTAGAACCAGAGTCAATAAGAGCAGAAATAGAGTCGTCTAAAATACTGACTGAAAGATAAGGACGGTTATCATGTTCACGAACATTTAAAAGAGGGTTTGTAGACAAAGTTCGACTGATGTGAGACGTATGTTGCAAAGGTACTAGAGTAACGGAAGAGACAGGTGGATTGACAATGAGGGAAGAGGGAACAACAGATGGTGAAGATATGTTTGAATTGAAGTTATTTGGGTAAAAAGGTAGGTCGTCAGAGATAACAGTTGAAGAGAGCGTTGTAAGTGAAAGTAGAGATTCATCTGTTAACGACGGGGTACGCTGGGTTGATCTGCGGCTCTTCCTTGTTGTGGGGTGGAAGGTAGTGCTGGCGGGTTGATGGTGACGCCGGTATGGTCATTTTTTTGAACATTTCGAACACCTTGCCCTTGTAACACGCTGTCTTCCACAGCCGTAACAGAAAATAGTAGCTTCGGATTGGCAATCCTGATAGACGTGTCCTTTATTTCGACAATTCCAGCAAGTTACGTTCAAAGAGCATGTTTCTCTGAGACTTTGAGGTAAGGAAGTGGACTGTTTAGAGCGGGAAGAACAAATTGCACGAGACGTTTCTATGCGCTTACACGCATTAATGAGATCAGCAACAGTTGGGGTTTGGACCATAGCAAGACCTATAACAAAATCAGGAAGAAGGCCTAATCTAATTTCTTCCACTCGCTCCGCTTCTGAAACATTTTTTTCAAGACGATTGAAAAGTGCCTCACAATCGGTTATAAAAGAAAAAAAGGCTCATGAGGACCTCGCTGTTTAGTACTAATTTGTTCCCATAAGGCTCTATCGTAGTTGTCAGGTAGATAGGTTTGTTTCAATGCCGAAACTAGCTCTTCCCAATAAGTAAATTACTTTTAAAAGTAATTAATAAGTAATTTAGTAAAAGTAAAGTTTTAAAAGTAATTTAAAAGTAAAATTATTTTTTATACTCCATAGTGTGTCTGTACCCACCATTTTTGTACAGATCTAGGTCCTCCCTCTACCCTCATTGTACACCTGGATATAGCTATAACAAGTAATTACAGGGTGTATATTGAATTGTACTTAGTTAATTCCACGGGTAGACTTACAGAAGTAGGTATTTGACACTAGAGGGTATAAATTATTCACATTATAAGAAAAAGACTAAGTTTTCACTCTAATGGCATATAACATATCCCACCAGAATGAAAACAATGGGAACCTTCTCTGGTTACACCTCCGAGGCTTCTACAATTTGCAAGCCATACGGATGCTGAGACTAAGGAAGATGAGGGAATTCTACAATTTACAATTCACGTCACATCTGCTCAGCGCGGTAAAGTTCCAACGAGACTGGTTCCCTTCATACTCCACACAGAGTTCCCATTGTTTTCATTCTGGTGGGATATGTTATATGCCATTAGAGTGAAAACTTAGTCTTTTGCTAGCAGTTGCCGCTAGGGCATCTATGCCATTTCGTTCGTTGCAATTCGGGACTGCACGCTGGGGTTTGTTTTGGTTGGATCAGGGAGAGCAGCATATGTGCCTCCTGATGAGAGACTAATGAGTTTCGAAACCGGTAGAGGTGCTTGCAGCACTCTCTGATTGGACTGGAATACGGTTCGGCTGTATTTTCGTTTTGCAACGAAATTGAAAATGGTTATTCATTTTTGAAAATGGTTATTCATTTTTTATTCACATTATTTTGGTATAATAATATAAATATAGTATGGTACAGTACATATCTGATTCTTGCTGAACGTGGGTAGATTTTATTCATCAGGTTATATTGTATGTGATAAGTTAGGGTTTTTTTGAAGTCATAGCAATATTTGATATTTAATATTTAGTTTCAATAGTCATTATACATTTTCTTATATTTTGTTGCAATTCCCCTTTTCTGTTTTTCATTTTATGTTCAATAAATAATTGTTAGTTACAGGTTGTTTTAATGCTCAGAAATAACCGGGTCACCTTCTTCTGAACTCATAATAAATCCCTGAGATGAGATAGAGAGAATAACTGAATTTTGTATTATATATTGTGGAATATATTGATATTCAGTTTATTTATTCAGTAACATCTCTCGATCTTTATTTTCCGTAACAAACTGGCGCTTTATTTTCTTGTGGAAGAAAAACAACGTGGTAGAAGTTGGTCTATGGGATTTTTGAGTATTTTAACACTCTGGTTTTAATTTTTTTTTCGCTTCTTTCTCTATAAAATATAATAGTTACCTAACTTGTCACACCATACAACCCATATACCTATATTGAATATACATATACGGAATCTGGTTTACAATATTTAGTATCTTTTTATTTTTTATAATATTTAAAAATTGATCATTATACCTTACCTATATTTTTTCATACCTATGTAGATTGCATATAAATATTTTTACTCCTTAAAGTTAAATATTTTGAAACTGAATAACCATTTTCAATTTCGTTGCAAAACGAAAACACAGCCGAACCATATTCTAGTCCAATCAGAGAGTGCCACAAGCACCCCTACCGGTTTCGAAACTTATTAGTCTGTCATCAGGAGGCACATATGTTGCTCTCCCTTTTCCAACCAAAACAAACCCCAGCGTGCAGTCCCGAATTGCAACGAACGAAATGGCATAGATGCCCTAGCGGCAACTGCTAGCAAAAAGACTAAGTTTTCACTCTAATGGAATATAGAACATCCCACCAGAATGAAAACAATGGGAACCTTCTCTGGTTACACCTCCGAGGCTTCTACAATTTGCAAGCCATACGGATGCTGAGACTAAGGAAGATAGGGAATTCTACAATTTACACTTCACGTCCCATCTGCTCAGCGCGGTAAAATTCCAACGAGAATGGTTCCCTTCATACTCCACACAGAGTAAATGTAAATCAAAAATGAATAACCAATTTCAATTTCGTTGCAAAACGAAAACACAGCCGAACCACATTCTAGTCCAATCAGAGAGTGCCACAAGCACCCCTACCGGTTTCGAAACTTATTAGTCTCTCATCAGGAGGCACATATGTTGCTCTCCCTGATCCAACCAAAACAAACCCCAGCGTGCAGTCCCGGATTGCAACGAACGAAATGGCATAGATGCCCTAGCGGCAACTGCTAGCAAAAAGACTAAGTTTTCACTCTAATGGCATATAAAACTACATAATGCTATTCTACATCCCACCAGAATGAAAACAATGGGAACCTTCTCTGGTTACACCTCCGAGGCTTCTACAATTTGCAAGCCATACGGATGCTGAGACTAAGGAAGATGAGGGAATTCTACAATTTACAATTCACGTCCCATCTGCTCAGCGCGGTAAAATTCCAACGAGAATGGTTCCCTTCATACTCCACACAGAGTAGATGTAAATCAAAAATGAATAACCATTTTCAATTTCGTTGCAAAACGAAAACACAGCCGAACCATATTCTAGTCCAGGGGTGGCCAAGATCCTCGATAGTCCGAGCCATTTTTAAAAATTTGAAATTTTTCGCGAGCCGCAATTAAACAATTATCTATTATTTAAATAATGTAAAAAAGGTATTAAATTTTTCTCTTACTGTTTCGACTACACGAATTTTAAAGTGAAATAAAATTGTTCACATCGTTGTTTCAAATATGCCAATAATTCTACAAGAAGCCTTTAATACTAATTCAGGATACTTCGATTTTTCATCATCCTTCCATCTTTTTCTGAGACGGCTTACAGATCTTCTACCGTCTCTCAAAAACACTGTCTTTAACCCTCTGTGTTCCTCTGATCTTACCACATGGCCTGCCCATCTTAGCTTTTAATGTCTGACGATGTTTTCAGTACCATACACAGTCACCAATTCAGCATTACGTCGCCTTCTCCACTCTCCCGTCAATTATTCATCCTCTTTTAGGGTCAAATATCATTCTGAGAACTTTCCTTTCAAATACCAGCAGCTTATCTATTTTCCACTGATGTAGAGCCCATGTTTCACTTTCATATGTAAAGATTGGGCGAATAATTTTCATGTCTTAATTTAGATCGTCCTTTTAGCAGCTTAGATCTTAATAATGATAGGGTGTATAATGCTCTATTCCACGCAGCTATCCTTGCTGAGACCTCTTTTTATATGTGGTTTCGCCGCTTGATATTTAAACTCTTTTACTGCTTCGAAGTTGTGGTCGTTAATAGTTATGTTCTGCCTAACTCTTGGTATTGGATTTTTGGTTACTAGTGTGTAATTCCTCTTCTCTTTATTTTGTCGAAGGCCCAGACTACCTATTTTTTCCTAGAGTTGTGGAAACACCTCTCTCACGTCTCTTGTAGAATGAGCGACTGCACCTAGATGATATTTTACTTATTACATATTCTAAGGCCAAATTGAATAGCAATGGTGGCAAGGGGTCTCCTTGTCTAAGTCCTTCTGTTACACTTAGTCTTTATATTTGTTGTCAGTAATTAAAGACATTTTGAAACACAAAAATTAAAAAGTAAATCAGGTACCTTTATTGAGAGCCACAAATAATCCTTCAAAGAGCCACATGTGGCTCGTGAGCCACAGTTTGGCCACCCCTGTTCTAGTCCAATCAGAGAGTGCCACAAGCACCCCTACCGGTTTCGAAACTTATTAGTCTCTCATCAGGAGGCACATATGTTGCTCTCCCTGATCCAAACAAAACAAACCCCAGCGTGCAGTCCCGGATTGCAATGAACGAAATGGTATAGATGCCCTAGCGGCAACTGCTAGCAAAAAGACTAAGTTTTCACTCTAATGGCATATAAAACCACATATTCTATATCCCACCAGAATGAAAACAATGGGAACCTTCTCTGGTTACAATCTGGGACTGCACGCTGGGGTTTGTTTTGGTTGGATCAGGGAGAGCAACATATGTGCCTCCTGATGAGAGACTAATAAGTTTCGAAACCGGTAGGGGTGCTTGTGGCACTCTCTGATTGGACTAGAATATGGTTCGGCTGTGTTTTCGTTTTGCAACGAAATTGAAAATGGTTATTCATTTTTGATTTACATTTACTCTGTGTGGAGTATGAAGGGAACCATTCTCGTTGGAATTTTACCGCGCTGAGCAGATGGGACGTGAATTGTAAATTGTAGAATTCCCTCATTTTCCTTAGTCTCAGCATCCGTATGGCTTGCAAATTGTAGAAGCCTCGGAGGTGTCACCAGAGAAGGTTCCCATTGTTTTTATTTTGGTGGGATGTAGAATAGCATTATGTGGTTTTATATGCCATTAGAGTGAAAACTTTATTTATTTAACATGCTCTACAGGCCTTGGGGGCCTAGGGCTTTACAACTTAACAATAACAATTTTACATAATACAAATGACAATATATACTAATGTCTTATATTTATCATATAATTTGATTTTATGTCCATGTAAAAATTGCTGCACTATGTTTCTCCACTGTATCGTTTTTCGCTTTCTCTTTCCAGTCTGTAATTTCCATCGATCCTATATCTTCTTGAAACTTTTCGTGCCATCTTTTTCTTGGTCTACCTCGTCTCCTTGTCCCAACTGGTTTTCTTAAGAGGATGGGTACGTATTTTCGGCTGTAATGCTATTCAAATTGGGATTCATTTTTTTCGAATCCTGAGAAAACTAATAAGTATTTTTTAAAAATTTAAACGCAGAATGAAAGATTACGTTATTAGCGAGGGCCGAAAGTCCCTGAGAACTTCTATAATGTTTATTTTAATAAGTTACAGGGGTGAAAAACTAAGAGAAAATTTAGTGCGATTTTTAATTTCAAATATATCATTCAAAATAAACTTTTTATTTATTCTAAGGGACTTTCGGCCCTCGGTAATAATTTAGTCTTTCATTCTGCGTTTAAATTTTTCAAAAATATTTATTGGTTTTTTCAGGATTCGAAAGAAATGTACACAATGTTGTGGTAATATTTTCCAAATCTATCTTTGTCTTACAACGCACTCAGCGGAATATAATATTGTCAGCATATATTGTCAGTCAGACACTGACAATCAGTGACAATTTTAAATATTTGACATTGCATCGGGAATATGTTGAGTTATTGATTAAATATTATTGATATATAGTGTATTTGATAAATAATTGATTTAAGAAGTGAACTTAATAAAAAGTTATTTATTGTGTATTATTTGTGGAAGATCCAAGCAGAGAATACATCAGGATAATATATTCTGTGATCCAAGTATTTTGTTGTTAAAGATGTTCAAAATTGTAAGCGTTCCATAACAATATATTATTAAAAAATCACTTTAACACTTTTCCTCTTTTCTCGATTGAGTATTAGTCTTTGTTGTAAAAATAAATTATTACAATCACTGAATACATAGTTAGTGAAAAAATTATCACATTTATTAACTGAATTAATAATTTGCAATTATAAAAATAACAGTTATCCAAGAACATTCAAAACCCATCTCTTTAAATTAATGATGACATTTTCAAGTAGAATGACATTCTAGTAATGTTTACATATCCATACCAGTGTGAATTTTACTACACGTAATTTGCCGTGTAAAGATAGAAAAAGTAGTGATACACGTAAAATATTTGCGAATTATGTACCCATAGCCTTAATAGTATCTTCTTTGGCATTCTTGACCTATCCATCCTCTCGACATGACCTGCCCACCTAATTCTTTGTGCCTTTATGTATCTTGTTACAGTTGGTTCCGTGTAAAGCATCCTTAATTCTTGAGTAGTTCTTCTTTGCCAACCATCTGCCGTATTTTTCCCCCGAAAATAGTCCTCAGTACCTTGCGTTCCCATCTCTCTATCATTTCTTCTTCTGTTTTGTTTAGTACCCATGTTTCACATCCGTAGGTGACTGTTGCTCTTATTACAGTTTGGTATATTCTAATTGAAGAGTGTTGATAAGAGTGAAAACTTAGTCTTTTTAAATATTTTGATTTATTGATTTTTACTTTAGGTATTTTATCATTTGAAAAGGTGCTATACATATTAACATTTACTTAATTACATTTTAATAACAGTGTCGGTTACTGATAACATTTGCTTTAAAGTAAGTTTTTATTAAATTTTACCATTCCAAATTATCAAACATTGCTAGGTCACTTTAATTTTTTGTCCTCAGGTAACATTGAGTAATTTTTGTTTGTGATATTTTTTTCTATTTCTTAAGTGGAATTGGTTTCGTTCATTCCTTAAGAGGATAGGTTGTTTGGTTATTTCTTTTGTGAAATAATTTGTATATATTTTTTTTGTTTTGACTTGAGTAGGTTAGTTTATAGATAGGTACTTAGTATTCAGAAGGTTTTGATACTAAGAGTCACAATTAGTTCTGTTGGAACAGCTAATTGTTAGGTTAGTTTTGTGGTATAACTTAGTGGGTGCTTATACTTGTCTTTGGGATTTTAACGTAGGTTAAGGGACGGTATAAGCCCAAATTTATTTTCTAGTTTTAGGTTTTTTTGTTTAAGTTTGTCTAGTTTTGTTTTAGTAGTTTAGTGACGTTAATTTTTTTCCTTTTGAAAGAAGAGGTCGGGTTGCACTTCTGCAAAAGTTTAGTTAAGTTACTTCTTCAACATGGAACCAAACGTATCGTATGATTTAGTAGATGTTAGTTCTCGACCAGCATTCGACACACCATCTCGAAGACAACTAACTAGTGCTGAATTGGACATGATATCCTTTGATGATATTCAGATTATTCCTCCACCCGAACAGTATGATAGTCGAATTCCATCGTCTATTAATGATAGATCACGGGAAGATTTTGAAGAATCACCTATTCATCCTAGGGACACTAATCGCTTTGTGTTTGAACGACCTGTTTTACACAGTACTCAATTACGTGAGCGTGGAGAAACGACCACTAGAGGGTATGCACGACTCGAGGAATCCACTTCTAATTTAAGAATTAGTATGGATAGGCTTCAGCAATTCTTAGCGGATGGTATGTCTGGATCTCGAGAAAGGTTTCCGAGGGATCGTATAGTTAACTCTACAGGACAGAGTACATGTAATAATTACTGTTACATGTACTTGCACTGGACAATTTTCTTTGTGACACGGTGACAGGAAAATTCAGCGTGTTTTATATGTTCGTTCATGGGTATTCTTTCATTTTTCCGACTGTACAAAGGTTTGCTCCTCCTCGTACAAACTATAAGTATCTTGTGGATCCCGACTTAGCTTATCACAAACCGAACAGGACTACTGTCGCCCCTGTTCAAGAATCATCAAGTGTTCCTGATTCATCTAATATTGCAGTTGCTGCTGTTCAACCAGGTTCTTCTGGAAGTAGCTCCGTTGTTTGTTGGAATTGTTGAGAGACTGGTCATAGATTCCGGAAATGCTCGTAGCCTAGGCGTCGATTTTGTTTTAGGTGTGGAAGAGACAATATACTGTTGGCGCAATGTGGCTGTTCAAAAAACTTGAGCACGGAGGGGAGATATGCCAGTCGTCCTTTCCTTTGAGTAGCTCAATGGCCACCATTGATCCAGCTCAGCATGCCGTGTTGGATTTCATCATATCTCACGCAAAAGGTTACGAGCGACCGTATTTGAATTTTGCTATTTATGGTAGGTCTGTTCTTGGTCTTTTAGATAGTGGTTCCTCTAGAACTATTCTTGGTTCTACCGGGTGGAATATGCTAAAATATGTTTGCTATGTGAATACGGAAACTCAAACCAGTTGTGTTGTAGCGAATGGACAAAGTTGTCAATGTTTAGGATCTGTTGTTTTACCGTTTTGTGTTCAGGATAAGGTGGTAGTTTTGGAGGTGTTAGTTATGCCAGATTTTCCCCACACTCTCATCTTACGTATCGATTTTTGGACGCGAATGGGAATAATTCCAGATCTTCGAAAAAATGAATGGTCTTTTCGTTGTAATGTCAATGACATCCAGATAGCTTCTATTGAATCCAAGGACATGTGGAGTGAAGACAATCAACTTCATCTGAACTCACTTCTAGACGAATGCTTTTCTAAAATGAAGTCTGGACTTGGTTGTACTGACTTAGTGGAATTGGTCATTAAAACTGAATCGACTCCAGTTAAACAGCGATACTACACATTATCTCCTGCTCTTCAAAAGGAAGTGAATCAAGAGATTGACGAGATGATTCAGAATGACGTTGTTGAACCTTCTAATTCACCGTGTTCGTCACCGATTGTCATGGTGAAAAAGAAGTCAGGGCAATGGAGATTTTGTGTAGATTATCGTGTTCTCAATAAGATCACTGTATCTGAGGCCTATCCAATTCCATTTGTCAGCGCAACTTTGGACAAGCTTCGTAATGCTAAATACATCAGCACGTTAGATATAAAATCCGCATATTGGCAAATTCCAGTTTCCAGGGAATCGAGACCACTTACAGCTTTCACTGTACCGAGTAGGGGTTTGTTTCAATTTAAACGTATGCCGTTCGGTTTAAAGAATGCTCCAGCCGTTTGGCAGAGATTCATTGATAACGTTATTGGAATTGACTTAGAGCCTTACGTCTTTCAATATCTAGATGACGTGATTGTTATGATCCCGGATTTTTCCAAACATTTAGAGATTCTGAAAGAAGTTCTCACCAGAATCACTAACGCTGGACTTACCCTGAATCGGGAAAAGTGTATATTCTGTAAGCCGGAACTCCGATATCTTGGTTACGTCGTCAATTCGTCAGGTTTGCTAGTCGATCCTGAAAAGGTAGAGGCAATTATCAATATTCCAACTCCAAAAACTGTTTCAGATATTAGACGTTTAATAGGTACGGCAAGCTGGTATCGTCGTTTTCTTCCAGATTTTTCTTCACTTGTTTCACCACTTACAGCTCTAACTCGTAAAAGTACCAGGTTTGTCTGGGATGAAGATTGCGAGAAGGCTTTCCAATCTGTTAAAGAAAATCTTGTCAAGGCACCGGTTCTTTCCTGTCCAGATTTTAATTGTCCTTTTGTGGTTCAGTGTGATGCTTCAGATTTTGGTTTAGGTGTTGTACTTAGTCAGGTACAAAACGGCGAGGAAAAAGTTATCTGTTATCTCAGCAGATTACTGACTAAGCAGGAAACGACGCTATTCTGTGACGGAGAAGGAAACATTGGCCGTATTGTTTGGGATAGAGAAGTTGCGTACTTACCTTAAAGGTACTAAGTTTACTGTCATCACGGATCACTACAGTCTAAAATGGTTGAATAGTATCAAAGATCCTGTTGGTAGAATTGCGCGCTGGGCGGTGAGACTTCAACAGTACGATTTTGACGCCGTTCACCGAAAAGGTAAAGAACATGTCGTTCCAGACGCTCTCTCTCGTTCCGTTCCCATTATAGATTCTGTAGATGCTTCTGTGGCAAGTAACAGTAATTCTTCTGGTGAAAATGATCGGTGGTATGGTTCTATGTTAAAGAGAATTCAAGAATATCCTTCTAAGTTCCCTGATTGGCTAATTGAAAATAACATCCTGTATAAGAGAAGTAAACATCCTTTTCAAGATCGATCTACTCGATCCACAGAATGTTTGGTTAAGAGTGGTACCTAAACGCGAACGTGCTAAAATTATCCGTGAAAATCACGATCCACCCACTTGTGGACATCAAGGCATTTTAAAAACAACCGCTCGTATATCTCAGTACTACTATTGGCCAAACATGAAGTGTGATGTTGCTAGATACATTTCCAAATGTCAGACTTGTTTAATGTCGAAGCCAGATAATAAGGCTCCTGTTGGTCATATGCCAGTTGCTAAGAGGCCGTGGGAGATTATTAGTTGTGATCTGGTGGGTCCGTTCCCAGATCAACGAATGGTTATACTTTTATTTTGTCCGTTGTAGATGTCTTCAGCAAATTTGTTTTATTCTTTCCTTTGAGGAATGCAAAAACTCATAGCATTTTAAAATGGTTAGAGGATCATGTAATTCTTGTATATGGTGCTCCGGATATCATTATTGCTGACAATGGTCAATTTAAGAGTAAGGAATTTAGAGCTCTGACTAGTGAATATAAAATTAAACACAGGTATACTGCATATTATCATCCTCAATGCAATGCTGTCGAGAGAACACATCGTGGTCTCAAGACCATGCTAATAAGCTATATTTCGGAACTTCATACTAAGTGGGATCAATTTCTAGGTAAAATCTCGTACGCCGCTAGGTCTGCTGTTCATGAATCTCATGGACATACCCCAAATTTTGTTATGTTTGGTAGAGAAGTACCTGCTTTCGGTAAAGCATCTGATAAACATTTTGAAGATATAGATCACCCACCGCTTGATGCTATGACAAAGAGTGAAGTGATGCAGAGAGTTTTTACTGATGTACGTGTGCGTTTGAGTAAGGCATATGAGAAATCCAAAGATTCGTACAACCTTCGTAGACGACCTGATAGGTATATGGTAGGCCAAAAGGTCTGGCGAAAGAATTATGTGATTTCTGACGCAGCCAAAAAGTTTACTGCGAAATTCGCGAAAAGATATGTTGGTCCGTTTACCATAGGTAAAGTCGTATCCCCGTGGACGTACGAATTAGTTAATGTTTCAGGTCGTAATGCTGGTGTATGGAATGCTAAGTACATTAAGTTACATCCACCTGAGGACTTTGAATAATTGTTGTTTTGGATTTTTCTAATTGACAACACTCGCCGGTTCATGGACATGAGTTTGTTTTTTTTTTTGGGTGGGAGCTCTTTGGATTTATGACCTTCCTGTCGGAGACTGCTACATCGGGTTAGAGGTGGGCACGTACTTTGAAACTCTGAACTTAGCTTCCTTCTGTTACTAAGTTTACATTAGTTTTTCAGGCATTACATCATGCCAAACGAATTGATTTCTGGCAGTTTACATTTTCATTGAATGTTCGTGAAACAATTTCGTTAATTTAACAATTCATTGGTTGTCATTGCGTTTAGTTGAAGCTGTCTTATTTGGTTGTGCAGAGTTGATTTCCGGTTGTGGCATGTTGTTGGGTTGGTTGATGTTATGACTTTGGAGATTTTTAGGTTGATTTGAGAGCTCCTGCAAGAGACCTCAACGCACCAGTAACCTGAGGTGCAACTTGAGCTTCCTGAGTTTAGTTACAATCCATTTTTCGGATCAGTGTACCAATTCAGTCTGGGGGTTTCCATTACCATTTCTTCGGTTGCTTGATGACTGACCACACTTGGGTGTCTTCCTTCTATGTCCTGGGGGAGATTTGTTTGTTTTAGTTTTTATTTTTTTTTTGCTTAAGGCCCTTCACTTAGTAGGTGTTCAGCGGTTACACAATCACATCCTTTCTTTTGGGAAAGTTGAGGCTTGTGGTTGGGGGCTTGGTATTGGGGGTCAGGGCTAGCCCGATGAGTAGCTACGGCGAGCCCATCATCTATGGAGGTTCTGGCTACTGGTATCAAGTCGAGCCCTCTGCAGGTGTGATGGTGTTTGATGTTGGAGAGTACTGAGTTGAAGAACAACCTGTCATAAGTTGTAGTTTTTTTATGTATGGATAATGGTGAAGCCATACGTCTTTTACTTTGGGATCACATTTGGATTGTGTATGACCCTGTTGTGTGTGTGTGTTCACCCATACACTTCACGAAATGATGATTCCCAATCTTAAGTAGGTTAGGTTGATTTTATATATGGATACTGGTGAATCCATATGTCCTTCGGGTTGTATCAGTTTGATTGCGTATACCCATATTGTGAGTGTTCACCTATGATGTTCTCAACTTTCTTTCGGAAGTCTCTTTTTTTTAGGTGGGGTGGTGTTGTTGCGGTTTTTTTTAAACCTTCACAATTCATTTATATGTGTTGGACTGAAAGATATTTAAATGCTTTAAAACCCCCTGGTTACGCCTATGGTAGTACTAAAAAATGGTTCGTTCGTTTGCAGAATGGGTCTGTTAAGTTGTTTAGGAATGTCTGAGAACATAGAACTGTGTGTCTTTTTCTGGCTCACGATCTTTGTGTAGGTTCTTGTCGCGTAACTGAGTCAACCATGGTGTACTTCGATGTTCGTTTGGGGATCGAATGACATTGAGGTAAGACGGATGACATCCGGTCTGGCCATCTTGGTTTTTGGTCTTGACGACAGTGCTCGGTGTGTTTGCTAATTCTTTTTCCATCGGTTAGAAAATACGGTCCAAGTTTGTGAAAACTTATCGTCTGGAAGAGTTTTGCCAGTGACGGATTTGGGGCCGTATATTTTGTAGTGCCGGTGGAAATTTTGATCTGTTACGAGCATAACCTCAACAACCTTCTCTGTTGGCCGCATAAAAACCTCAGGCCAACTTCCTGAGGACACACTTGGGGGACCAGTGGCTGTCCGCTGCCCAATATTCAGTAACCAGCACCAGTAAGCAGTGCCAGTAACCAGCACCAGTAACCAGCCCTAGTAACCGACATCCAAGGACAGAGAAAGTCAGTATCCTTACAATATATTTCTTTTTTTTATATTATACCATATTTTTTATACTCCATAGTGTGTATCTACCATTTTTGTACAGATTTAGGTCCTCCCTATACCCTCATTGTACACCTGGATATAGCTATAACCAAGTAATTACAGGGTGTATATTGAATTGTACTTAGTTAATTCCACGAGTAGACTTACAGAAGTAGGTATTTGACTAGAGGGTATAAATTATTCACATTATTTTAGTATAATAATATAAATATAGTACGGTACAGTACATATTTGATTCTTGCTGAACGTGGGTATATTTCATTCATCAGGTTATATTGTATGTGATAAGTTAGGGTTTTTTTTAAGTCATAGCAATATTTTATATTTAATATTTAGTTTCAATAGTCATTATACATTTTCTTATATTTTGTTGCAATTCCCCTATTTTCTGTTTTTCATTTTATGTTCGATAAATAACTGTTAGTTACAGGTTGTTTTAATGCTCAGAAATAACAGGGTCACCTTCTGCTGAACTCATAATAAATCCCTGAGGTGAGACAGAGAGATTAACTGAATTTTGTATTATATATTGTGGAATATATTGATATTCAGTTTATTTATTCAGTAACATCTCTCGATCTTTATTTTCCGTAACAAGATATCATTAAATATAGATTGCTAATACCAGCAAGATTCAATTAAGTAAAACTAAAATTTATCAAATAACATGCAAAAACTAGTATTTTAAGCTAAGCCATTAATGTCGAAAACAAATAAAAACAACAGAGTGGATATTAATATCTACTAATGAGTTAAATTGAAATTGTAAAATTAAGCTATTTTAAAATGTTTAGCGATAAAAATCTGGAATATAGTATAAAAGTAAATTTCTATTTCCTGCATCCTGACTAGGATAAACGCGAGAAAAAATAAACAGGTTTTGTTGGGCGCCATTTTGTAACGTCCTGATCGTAGCAAGACCAGGGCATTAAGCAACACCACACTGCTGGGAGGAACGAGGGGAGGAATTCCTCGAATATCCCTTAGGATATTCAAAAGAAAAACGTCCACCGTTCCATCCATCAGAATAGTACTCTGCCCTGGGTTCGTTTCCTGTTCATTCTTTCCTCACACCCATCCCAGAAAGGTACAGGAAATAAAAAGTTTACCAAATCATTTTACATACACTATTTATTCAGATAAAAAAAATTAACAAAAATCATTCTATTATGTACAGGCAACCAAATTAATTTTCTGAGACTGTGACCGAGACCCTGCTGGTCACCGATATAAAAATTATAAAAATAAGAAAGGTACTCAGCTTTAAGTCCTCTTGTCGGAGTCACACAGTTCTTATGGGAGGTCTCCAATCTCTGTAGAACTTTCTGTTGCTGTCGGTATTTGTGGGAATTCTAAGACTATCTTTTTGAAGCCATTCTTCTGATGCATCAGTAGATCAGTAGTTGGATTCAGGCTGTGGGCTGTTGCGAGATGCCGCTGTCGCGTTCTGCTCTCCAAGATAGTTTTCTCCAGCTACAGTTGCTTCCCCATGTAGTGTTCGCCTGCAGCTTTATTCCCAAGGAAGAGTTCGCCTGCAGCTTTATTCCCAAGGTATCAGAAATAAAGCTGAGTATCGAAAGAACACGATCTCAGCAAAATCTCTGATCACAGCGTGGCATTATTAAAAATAAAAAAACAGAAAGAATTCTATCAATAAAATATTATAACTATATACAGGAAATAAAGTAATATATCATATACCAGAGAAAAAGAAATAAAATTAAAAAAGTTTTTAAGCTTTATTTCAAGGAGAAAGTAGGTATCTGCTGTGCAAAAGAAATCAGCAAAAAACTTAGGCTTAAAACTAAATAGTCAACCTTACCCGTATATCTAACGGCCTACACACACAAACACAATAATAATTTATCAGATATTGTCTCTCATTTACGTGGTAATGGAAAATGAGCCGGTACAAATTTGTATCGGTTTAAATACCTTAAAAGGATTGAAGAAATTAATTTGACGATAGTAGGGTCGCTTGTAGAAATATATAGTACGAGGGACAAATACCAAGCGGAGCTTGGTGTAGCGTTCAATCGGCTGATTGAAACGTCTGATGTAGACGTCTTACATTGCCTAGATTTTCACATGCACTCATCTACACGACCAGTATGTTTCACTGGCGTCTTGTGTATGTTACATACATTGCACAGCACTGTGTTTCTAATTAACTGCCGCATTGCGCACCACACTAAACATTCATACACATTACTAAATAAAGCAGCAATCAGTAACCGTATTTCAGAATTCCAGAATTCTTCCCTCATTTCATTAATATTTAAAATTGCGTCTGGGACAACAATATAAATAGCGATTATAATTTTTTAAATATAATTTGAACACTACAAATTCTTTGGACCAATCATCGGAGACGATCAGTTTGGATTCAGAGCCGGCATGTGAATGAGAGAAGCCCTCTTCAATTTACTAGTTCTCGCCCAAAAATGCTACGACCAACAGAAAGATATATTTATATGCTTTATAGACTTCGAAAAAGCATTTGATAGAGTAAGACACGACCTACTATTAGAACGTTTGCAAGAAGTTGGTTCATAGGCGGCTCTAGAAACACTTTCCTGGGGGGTTAATTTAGTATGGACATACCGGGGGTATGGAATACCCCCAGAAAGGGGGTCCGAAAAGTTTTTTATATTACGTACCTGGAAATCACGTTCTCCGCCATGCTAGCACTTAAAAACTGGACCAATCAATTCTTGTTCTTGAAAAATAAAATCTATAATAATTGTCCTACCCGAATTAAGTTATTCCACCTTTCTTAAAATTAAAAACATACCTAGTTTAGCAGTACTGTATAGGATTACACTTAAATTTTGAAGGTACAAAGAGAAGACAAAAAATGAACAAGTTTATTGTTATTTAAATTGTCACGGTACATTTTAAATTGAAAATATTAACATTATTATGTCAAAGTATAAACTAAAGTGGCTATATCAAGTGCAATTTTCTTTTCTTCATTGCCAACCTTTCTATAATTTCGTGGGTTTGAATATGTTCTCTTAGTATTGTCTTCTCTATGTACAACAAATATAAGTTTGAGAATCTCTCTTGCAGCATTGAAGTTCTCAGCCAGTTCTTGATCCTCCTCATAGCAGAGAAACTTCTTTCACACGAGGCTGAGCTTTCGGGAATATAAGCAGCTAGTTTAATTGTCTAAAATAAATTAGGAAAGTTTCCTTGCTTAATTATTTCCCTCAACTCTTCGAACTTTACTCTGACACGAATGACCTTTTTGTCCTTTTTATTTCCTATCAAATTCTTTTGTGGTTGTGACAGTAATCTAGATTTAAGTAAATTATTAGCTACTGCCATTTCTGCTTCAAGTAAAGTAGTGTCTACTCTGAGTGTCCCATCATAATGTTCAAGAATGGCTTTCGATTTTTCAAAACTCAAATCGAACAGTCCATCAACAGCAAACGTTAAATAATAGCATCAAGGACCCTCCAGTAAACATGAGTTCTCCAAAATCTTGCCACTCTGTCTTGACCTTCTCCCTGATCGATTTAATTCGCTGCTCCGACGGTTGAGATTACGGCGCAGGCGATCTCAAAAGAACACTCATTTTTCTTTTTCTTTTTACATTCCTAACGTTCACCAAAGAGATGTCATGTTTTCAGCCAAAACTGTTATTTTTGTAGAGATTTTTGAAAATTCTGATTCACTTCTTTTTTTCTTTTAAAGATTTAATTGTAGCTTTAATTACATGTGAAACTTCTCCCAGTGTAGCTTCACAGTGCTGCAGTTGTTGGCTTAAAATGTGAGTAAGAGTTAACACTTCATAGAAGAAAAAGAGGTTAACTACAAAGTTTCCTTTTGTTATAGTGTTCAAAATTCCAACAGCTTTAATAGCATCCATGTTTTCACCTTGCTCGATTTCAAATGTTTCGAAAAAGGTTGCTTATTTTTACGTAAAGAATCCAAATCTGGAATAAAAATTTGGGGCTCCTATTTAAGATTTAAAAGTAACCCCCCACCTCACCTCCGTGGGTGTCGTGTTTCATACCATTCGATAGATTTTTCAAAAATATTGATTAAGTGTATATAATTTTAGTGAAACTGGGCGATCGTTTAATTCTTTGTACATTTCATACATTTTAGTTATTGTTAAGTCAGGTGACAGAAACTTTTTGTAGTTCGTTGCCGACAATAATTACTTTCGTAATGGGGGTAGGAAAGAATGTGCTTTCTCACAACGTCCATCTCTTTTTCAGTCTTCTTGCTTGGTGGAGATAATACACCTCGACCATCTCCAGGAATAATACCACATAAAGATGTTTTTTTCTTTTTTACCACCATCTCAATAAAACCTTTTGTTTCCCCAAATATTTTGGTAAAACAATTTTGGCAGCAACGTTGTCGGGTTTGTCCAGTTATGATTTCGTAACTGCAGGCGTAGGCACGTGATTTTTGGGATTCATTGATTGTAACCTTTTTAGTTTTTATACTATTTAAAGTAATAAGGGATGCTAAATAGCTAGCACGTTTGTCATGGGTCCCCAATTTCCAATAGGCTTGAAAACAAGCTTTGCAGTCCTCTTTTGTAAATATTTCAGCACATTTCATCCTACAAGGTGTTAACTGTTTCATTTGTCTAGTACTTACTTCTTTGTCTTTTTCAGATGTGTATGCTTGACCAGTATTTCTTAATATTTTTGCATTCTCTCTTTTCTTGAACGCCCTTTCTTCATACGTGCATGAATTATCAAATCGTTGTTTTTTCTGAGGAAGTAATTACAATATTATTATTACAGTTAGTTGACATACCACGTTTTGCTGTTTTATAGTTTTTTTTATTATTCTCTTATCGCTTGATGTTCTCTTTCTTTTTTTATTACGGCTATTGCATACTTTTTCATTTAAATCAGTATCATCAAACGATTCTGAAGAGGAAGGCTGAAATTCTGGGTCGTTAATACTGTCATCATCTGACTCAAAAATATCGACAGCATTAATATCCTGTTTATCTTGGTTTACTTGCAATCCATAAAAATTTGCACTCGACGTGCTTGGCTCAAGCTGTTTAAACTGGTAATTTTCAGTTTTGTCAATCATAGTATTTGGTGGCTCATTTTCTTTTGCTTCTGAACATTCGATCATTGTAACTTGATGTTGATTAATTTCTGAAACAATACCTACAAAAAAATACCTTTGGAATTTTCTACATTCAACGACTTTTATATTAAATATCAATTTGTATCTTTTTTTCACTGTTTTCATTTAATACAATTATTCATAACAGTTATTATAAAGTGTTTGTAATATGACTGATTCGTTAAGCGTATTAAACTTTTGTGATATTATGCCTTTATAAATCTTTTATACATATTAAAATCTACGTTACATTACCTAAAAAAAATTTTGGTAGACCGGAAATCGAACCCGAATTGTCAGACTTGCTACATTACCTCTCAATAATTACACCACAACGACACTTGTCAACATCTTTTAGTTCGTTGTAGACATACTTACAAGAATAAAATGATGTCATAACTAATAATAAAAATTGGTATAATAAATCCATATTTACATACTAAGATCAAATTAACGAGATAAATGCAAGTTACTTAAAAATTGGTCATTGTATATATCTACCTATCTCTCCTACAAAAATGTTACTGTACCTAACCTATGTTTTCACTTACCATTTTTTGATCAAGATGTATCAACAATATTGCTTGTTTCTGTATTAGCTTGCTTTAAAACAAGGTCTAATATCACTTTACCACGACCTGACATGATTCAGTATTCAGTACTTTATTTCTATTTATTTAGCAATACCAAAGTTAGGCTAAGAACGTTGTTGTTCACTGCTTACTTTTTCACCGTAATGCAGCCTATAACAATGGAACTCTAGTTACCTACTTATTCACGGACAAATTCCGTGTGGTATTTTTAATGTAACTAGAGTTATCCAGTACTGCACTTCAATCTAAGATATAACCAGTAATGCACATGTGTATAAACTGTTGCATACTTTTAAGTAAAGTTACGTACTTATACACCTGGTAGCCCATATATTTATAAAGCTGTTGGTACAACTACCCAGTTTTACACAAAACTTGACTTATCGACTTATTCACGCCAGCTACAGAATATTTGCGTAAAAGTCTAACTTTATAATATTTTAAACAACATCTAAATTATAAAAAAACATATTTTAAACAAGGTCAAACTTCTTGTCTAAATTGTAAAAAAGTATGGCAACACTGTTCACAAAAATCAATATAGGTTAGGCTTGTTGCCCTAAACTGTAACTTGCCCCAGAATTGTTGTTATTAACACAATGACAGTGGCTAGTGGAAATTTGAGAAATTATTTCCAAATCATAGTTAATTGCAGTCACTGACTGTTTTAACTCGAGGCTTAAAAGATAAGTAGATCTGCGTGTCATCAGCAAAATAGTGTTGATTACAAGAGAGAAAATTAGCAGGAAAGTTTGAAGTATAAATACTAAATAATTTGGAACCTAATATAGATCCTTTATTTTATAAGGTGCTTCCACTAACTTTACACTAACCCATTATCGTGGAAATCCGAGATTGTCCACGGAGGGGGAGTATGTAGGATTTTGCTAAAACTCTATTTTTCTTATTTTCTGCTGCGCCACTGTTCTCCCCTTTTTGAACTGAAATACATGTTTTTCTTGTCTCGCGCCAAAACTACTTGTTTGCGTTGCGTACTAAATCATTCATTGGCATTGCCTAATATGAAGCCAAACGAATTGCATCGTTAAAAATAGTTCTAAAAAGCATATTAAAAAATGAGCAGTTTAAGGTGTAAAGTGTGAGTGGAAGGCACAAATATTAGTATTAGTGTAAGTTCATTAACTGCATGTCACGACAAGGTATATACATTTGCTACTATTAAACGCATCGCAAAAAAGACCTGTTCTTAATAAAATCCCAGCCATTGGAGATCCACGTTCACATCAAAGAAGTTAAACACATAGTAATTCCGATGAAAAAGGAACGATATGTCTGATCGGCATAACTCTTTATTCAGTACTAATGCAGAAGTTTAAAGAGTATTGTTTGAGCTACAGAAACAGGCAAACCTCAAGCAAATCTTTCACAGGAAAAATAAGGAAATACAGTCAAAAAAAAATTAATTCCTACGTAATAACGTACGGAATGACACATAAGGAAGAACTTTTAGCTGTGGTAGAGTGGTAGGTGTGGCAAAAATCGCACGCCAGGAGAATGTCCAGATTTTGTAAGAAAATATGCAACATTTAATGGTATGAATCATTTTGCATCAGCGTGCAAACGATGAAAACAAGGTGAAAGAAACACTGGTAGGACCACAACAAGAAAGGATGTATTTGAGTGTACTGAAGAGGACACTTTTATAAATTTAGATACATTGTTTACAGAAATACGTGCAGAAAGCAATGTAATAGATCAAAAATGAATAACCATTTTCAATTTCGTTGCAAAACGAAAATACAGCCGAACCATATTCCAGTCCAATCAGAGAGTGCTGCAAGCACCTCTACCGGTTTCGAAACTTATTAGTCTCTCTAATGTAATAGATACTTTTCATACACAAAGTCAACAATGGTATCAGAAAATCGAAGGATGTGGTCTAAATATAGAATTAAAGTTATATAGAGATGCATAGAGATGCTGAATGGAGGAACCTAACCTAACCTAACCTACCAGGAAAGTACTTTTTAGAGTTAAGTAAAACGAATAATATAGTATTGGAAGAGAGTAGAACAGTGTTGGTTGTGTGTACTGGGAGTAGATTTAAACCTGTGAGAAGAGTAACGCTAGAAACTGTTTAAACGTCAAACTGATAGTTTCGAATTTATTCTGATCTCAGAAAAATTAACTTTTTTAATAATAAAAGTGTGTTATTATATAAAAAAATAGTGAATTTGAAGAAGAACATCGTGGCTTTAAACTGACGAACTAACGTGATAAATATAAACTAATTTAACTATTTTATTTGTGTTTATAAGTGACGGACAAAAAAAAACTAGACTGACAGTGTAAAGTGCTAAACAGCAGGACGGAAAGAGGCTCTTGGCCCACGAAAGAGCCTTCCAGACACCGGATGACGACTAAGCTAAGTACCTTAGATGATTTTACAGACAATAACATTTTTGAAATCTTGCCTGAATTGACAGATGACGAATTAGCTAATGATTTAGAAAATTCAAAATTAAATAAGACAAATAAAGTAAATTCATTAGGTCCATCAGACAAATTAAAAATAATAAATAATTCACAAACAAATAAAGCGAAAATAGATATTGCAGACATTGAATTTCTAAATGAAGCTAATTCTACAGATTCTATTGGTAGGATAGTAACAGTAATTACTGATTCCATGTCTAGTAATAGTAATATATCCAAAGATATTTCCCATAATAATGCTAGCGAGGATGAAATAAGTGAAAGCGAAGATGAAATCAGTGAAAATAAATATAAGCAACGTACAAAAAGAGAAAAGAAAAAGACTTAATTCCTTAGGAAGCGGCTCAGACAAAGGAGAAATTAAACGAGCCAAAGAAATGGACACATACCACAAAGAACTAGTTCGATCTTTGGACACATTGACTAAACAGATGAAAAAAATGGAGACGGAAAATAAGCGCCTAATGAATCAAATCTGTCAGATGCAAGAGGAAAACAAGTTCCAAATGGCCAAACTAACAAGTTCCAAATTCTTCGGATTGTAAAATAGCCTTTTGATGCAAATTTTTCATACTCGTCAGATGGAATAGTTTCTTTGAGATCTTCCATCTGTTGCAAATGAAATCTTGCACATTTTGCGTAAGCCAGGTGTCCTGGAAAACAAAAGGCAATATTGTAATATAAACAAAGATATTGTAATAAAGAATTGATTTAGAAGCCATAGTTACTTACCAGATGCGTGAAAGAATGGAATCATCTCTCGTATACTTTGCAGATGAAGTTCAAAGTTTCCTGTTCTCTCGGCTCTTAGATAGCAATGAATTATATTAACCAGTTTGAAATATTGGACCCACAGTCGGGCAGTGCGTGAGGTCTCTTCTTTAATTTGTAAAGTTTCCGATAATGTTTTCACTAGTTTATCAATCAGTGACGATTGATTTATTTCAACCTCAGAAATCTCCCCCTTTTTAAACTGGTTATAGATTTCTAATATCTTTTGTTTCTCGTCGTCGTTGAACGCATTGTCATTCTCTAGAATTAGTAAGGACAGTGCCACTTGGGTCAAATTATGAGCTCGAAGTGCTCGAGAATATGCATGACCAGTAATCATGTGAGCAACAGCATTTTTTGCATAAGTCGTAGCCCAAAGTTCTTCTATTCCACTACCCGACATAATATAGCCGACTGCGCCCAAGAATGACATTATCGTATGGAATCCACCTAGCAAAACAACTGTATCCTTTAAATCATCGTTGGATGAGCTTGCAACTATATCAGTGGCTTTGGCATATAATGGCTGATCGAAAGTAATGAAACAAGTATGTTGTTTAATTTTGTCACACTCCGATCGAGCATATTTCAATGCTGAATATATGCATGACATATTGCTGGGATCCAAGTTGATAAACGGAAGAAATGTTACATCACTGATCTCATATTTACTATCAGACTGCAGACCCACCTGCATGTAACCGTTCCAACTAGGTACTGGAGATGGATATCCGGAAATCCACAGGTAGTCCAAAAATAAAGCTTGCATGGAAATCTCTTCATTTTTTAGTAAATCTATGTCTCGTACATTTATTTGTGTCAATCCTTTTTTTTTGGGTTTTGTGTAAGTTAAGATTTGCATGCGTCCACACATTTCTGATGGCTTCTTATCATTATGTGCTCTCTTCACTCTTACTTGCTCAATCTCCTCTACTTTAGGGGTGTCTATTTTTATGCCGCCCATGTTGTGAAATGTGTTATTGCCATCTATGGTACGTATGTTAAAATCAGCATTATCAAAGGCAAATTGAATAAATGCTTCCGAAGACTCTTTCGTAGGGGCTGCCTTTAAGGAGTTTTCAAGCTTCTGAACTTCATTATATGGCATAGAAAAACCCAAACTACTCAAGATATCATTGGCCATTCGAGAGGCAAAATGGCGATGTATATACATACCAATGCCTAAAAGAATCGGAGATAAAAATGACCTAGGCCGACAGGCTGAAATAATAGCTTCACTTACACTTTGGCGTTTTCTTTGGGCACTTTGAGAATCGCTTTTCGATTGTATGACTATATTGGCAAAACATTGCAAAGTTTGTGGGATAACATCTTTTTTCCCAATCTCACTGCCGTCAGCAGAATAGGACGTCAAGTCGTATGCTTGAGAACGTATATCTTCCCGTATTATAGCTGCTGCTGCCGATACTATCCTGAGGCGCTCTTCAGATTTATCAGAGCATATCTCTTGATACCAATTTTGGTGGATTAAATCGTCCAAAGTTTCACGAAAACAGACGACTGCAGTGCGCCCAGGTCGGCTAGTTATTATTATATTATTGCCAAAATGTTGCATAAGTTTTTGTTTTAAATATTGAGCTGTATATCCATCATCTCCGTCAAGAATTTGTGACATACGATCTCCAAGATCTAAAAGGGTGTATTGACATTCCTCGCTACTTTTGATCTCATTACAAAGTTTCTGAAACGCTATTTCTTTTTTATTTAATGGAGGAGTGCTTGACTCACTACATCCACTAGTAATTTGTAAAACTTTTGCATAGCAGTCTTTGTGGTAACGGCCCTCTGCTGCTACTAAGTCAATAATACCTGACATTCTTTTTTGGACTTCTCTAGCCCAATCATCTTGACGTTTCTCAATAACAGATTTTAATTTATCCATTATGTCTAATGTGGTAATCTCACATATTGTACGTCTGTATTTCTGAGGAAGTTTTTTTTCTTTTTGGCCATCAGCTTCATTTCCACAAATAATGCACGATTTTTTAAAGTCAAAAGTAGGTAGACTCGATCGCGTTGATACAGTCTTCAACTCAAAATTACCCGTACTGCATTTTGTGCTTGATTTTATAGTCGAAGGCCGAGTATAGTTTTTTCTGCATTGCTCGTGTACACGAAGTTGACGGGTTTGTTTCAACGTCTCTTCTAAGTGGTCTCCACGGGCTATACTAGCCTTTATTAGTGTATCAATGCCCCGATTCACTGTTACTACCTTGCCACTATCAAGAGAAAGATTACACAACAAAAATTCATTCATTGTTGCTTAGGATATCGGAACACAAGCGAGCAAACGAAAGATCCAGTTCACAAGGTATCACGCTGTCGGTATATGCACGTAACGGTCGCGAGGAGGGGTAGGGCCGTGGTATACAGTCACGCGTCATGTACTAACTATATATAATAACTAAAACAATGCCATCGGCCGACTGAATGCATTCGCTCGCAAACGAGCACAGCGCGCGGAGGTTCCGGGGTGAAGAGGGGGTGGAGGGCTGTATGTCGAGACGCAAGCGGCGGAGGCGCGGGGAGTTTAGGCATATTATTCGAGACGTTATTCTAAATACGTATGCAAGTTTTTAGCTGGTTATGAAGGATTTTGTTTCTAAAATCTAAAAATCCTGAGCTAGTAGTCCTTTCACTAGGAGTGACAGTAAAGTGCGAAGGCATGTGACCTCCGATGATCCAACCGAGCTGCGTCAATTGCAGCGTGGGAAGGTTTTTGCCTAACCGGTATAGATTTGGAAGGATTATTTCATAAAATCCATCTGCACCAATGAGTAAATCGATTTCAGCTGGCATGTGGAATTCAGGATCGGCTAGGCTAAATTCAGAAGGAATATTTAAGTACTGTGGATTTATCGAAATTCTAGGTAAATTGGAGGTAATCGTAGGGAGGATATCACAAGATAATTTGAGCTGGAAATGTTGATCAGTGTTGGAATTAATGACAACATCTACCATTTTATTGGACATAACTGGGGTGCGTTCTATACCGGAAAAGCTCAACGATTTTCGATAAGACTTTGCATTGAGGAAGGATAATAGACGTTCAGAGATGAAGGATAACTGTGAACCATTATCTATCACAGCTCTAGCCTTTATAGATTGGCCAGAAGCGGAAGTAATTGTGACGACCGCTGTCGACAACAACACTTCAGGGTTTCCTTTGCCCACAAATAGGGAGGATGCTAAGAAGTCGGAATCTGGAGTGGCTGTGGAAATATTTGGTTTATTATGGAAGGTTTGGCGATCACTGTTAGGTTGTCTCCAGTTTTGATTAGAAGAAGAGTTATCTGTGTCAGAGTGATGACCTCGTGTCCCTGGAGGATTATGACAAACCTTGGGTTTGGTGCCCGTAGCATTATGTACATTAGAAGAGTGATTATTCATTTCAGAATTTTGAAATTGAGGACTTGTAGCGTTAGCTCCCCTACTATCAGGAGCTGTTGAAGTATATTCCCTGTTAGAATTGAAAGTATTTGGATATCTATGGATAAGCGTGTGGTGTCTTTTCCCACACACAGAACAACCTTTAGACTTACACCCAGACGACGAATGCTTGCCACCAATGCAATTGAAACAGTGCACGTGATTTTAAAAAATTGTATTTTTCATCAATTGACATTTTAGAAAATATATGACATCTGTAAATGTCATGCTCTGGAGTTCTGCAGTACCAACATTGTCTAGTATTACCTTTGGTATTGTTTGGAGAATTACTTCTGACATGAAGGGATGTGTCGTTATGCCTGTGACTAACTTTCTCCTTTTTAATCTCACCTATAGAAGTAGTGGGTGCATTCAACGATTCCAAGGTGTTACATCTTAATTCAACTATTTTGTAAAACTCTCCCAAAGTAGGAGTTTGATCAATTTTTCTACTAACTTGATATTCCTTTTTGGAACCATAATCTAATTTTCTTAAAAGAATATTTATGATGATTAAATCCCAATGTTGGGTAAGACATTTGAGGTTGTTTAATGACTCTAAATTCTTTTTGATATTGACTATGAAGTCTCTGAGGGAGGTGGAAGTGCATTTTGTAATGTTTAGAATGTCCAGTATTGCGTTTAAGTGTGCATTGATGATGGCTCGATTATTTTTGTATCTCTTTTCTAGTATAGTTATGACAATTGGAAAATTCCCATGACATGTCTAGGGACTCTATGAGTGATAAGGGTTCTCCCTTTAAGTAGGATTTCAGATAAATGAATTTTTGGACATCGGTTAGTTCCGGATTATCTTTTATTAGGACACTGAAGAGTTGATAGAAGGTAGTCCATTTTTGGTAGTCCCCAAAGAATGGAGGAATTGAGATCTGCGGAAGCTTACCTCCTGTTCTTGGAGTGATGGGAATGATTGAAGTATTTTGGTTTTCACCGTTATTTGGCAGAGAAGCGGCTAGCGGTGACGCGAAGAGCTGATGGATTTTCTTTTTGATTACGCCTACTAACTCGTGATAGTTATCCTCTACCTCACCCTTGTTCTCCTTATCCTTACCCTCGGAATCCAAAATCTCAATGTTATTCTGAAGGTCTGAATACGTATTAAATTTTTCAATGAGTGACTCTAATTGTGATTCAAGAATGAAAAAATTGGTTTCTATATCAATTTTACTTGTTACTGAATTGCGAATTCGCGTTATAGCCGCTTTAGCTTGTGTGCGCGATTTTTTTAAATCCTCCATAATTGTGTGTGTGTGTGTGTGTGTGTGTGTGTGTGTGTGTGTGTGTGTGTGTGTGTGTGTGTGTGTGTGTGTGTGTGTGTGTGTGTGTGTGTGTGTGTGTGTGTGTGTGTGTGTGTGTGTGTGTGTGTGTGTGTGTGTGTGTGTGTGTGTGTGTGTGTGTGTGTGTGTGTGTGTGTGTGTGTGTGTGTGTGTGTGTGTGTGTGTGTGTGTGTGTGTGTGTGTGTGTGTGTGTGTGTGTGTGTGTGTGTGTGTGTGTGTGTGTGTGTGTGTGTGTGTGTGTGTGTGTGTGTGTGTGTGTGTGTGTGTGTGTGTGTGTGTGTGTGTGTGTGTGTGTGTGTGTGTGTGTGTGTGTGTGTGTGTGTGTGTGTGTGTGTGTGTGTGTGTGTGTGTGTGTGTGTGTGTGTGTGTGTGTGTGTGTGTGTGTGTGTGTGTGTGTGTGTGTGTGTGTGTGTGTGTGTGTGTGTGTGTGTGTGTGTGTGTGTGTGTGTGTGTGTGTGTGTGTGTGTGTGTGTGTGTGTGTGTGTGTGTGTGTGTGTGTGTGTGTGTGTGTGTGTGTGTGTGTGTGTGTGTGTGTGTGTGTGTGTGTGTGTGTGTGTGTGTGTGTGTGTGTGTGTGTGTGTGTGTGTGTGTGTGTGTGTGTGTGTGTGTGTGTGTGTGTGTGTGTGTGTGTGTGTGTGTGTGTGTGTGTGTGTGTGTGTGTGTGTGTGTGTGTGTGTGTGTGTGTGTGTGTGTGTGTGTGTGTGTGTGTGTGTGTGTGTGTGTGTGTGTGTGTGTGTGTGTGTGTGTGTGTGTGTGTGTGTGTGTGTGTGTGTGTGTGTGTGTGTGTGTGTGTGTGTGTGTGTGTGTGTGTGTGTGTGTGTGTGTGTGTGTGTGTGTGTGTGTGTGTGTGTGTGTGTGTGTGTGTGTGTGTGTGTGTGTGTGTGTGTGTGTGTGTGTGTGTGTGTGTGTGTGTGTGTGTGTGTGTGTGTGTGTGTGTGTGTGTGTGTGTGTGTGTGTGTGTGTGTGTGTGTGTGTGTGTGTGTGTGTGTGTGTGTGTGTGTGTGTGTGTGTGTGTGTGTGTGTGTGTGTGTGTGTGTGTGTGTGTGTGTGTGTGTGTGTGTGTGTGTGTGTGTGTGTGTGTGTGTGTGTGTGTGTGTGTGTGTGTGTGTGTGTGTGTGTGTGTGTGTGTGTGTGTGTGTGTGTGTGTGTGTGTGTGTGTGTGTGTGTGTGTGTGTGTGTGTGTGTGTGTGTGTGTGTGTGTGTGTGTGCACAAATCTGTTAAAATCTTATAATATCTAGAAATCGTTTACAACTATTTAAAGGAAATATTTAAACAAATATTTGAATAGAATATTACTAAGCACTATTGTTGCGCGTGCGCGGAAATGCCTTTAGCACCAAGAAATACTTTTTTAATGCGTAACGCACTCCTAAAGTCTTTTTACTTTTTATAAATCTAGTGAAATGTTTATTTAATACGAATATTTTGAACGAGAATAAAGAATAAACTAGTCAATTGCATATGTATTTAGTAAAAATATAAATGAATGAAACAAAATCGATTTTCTTTTATAGAAGTTATTCAATATCCTCGCCTTAAAACCTATTATAGCATGAAAAAAATATAAGAAATAATAAAAACTCAGAATTGGTGCGCCACTGGAACTCGATTCTGCAAGAAGCGTTCAATCACCTATTTGTAAACTACGAATTGTACCTATGACGCAACTGGATCTTGAAACGGGTTCCGCGAAATTCGTAATCGTCAACTTTGAACTGTGAACTGGAACTGGAGACGAGAATTCTTAACCGTCTCAGAACTGGGAACTGTAACTCGTGCGTGGTATGGCGTACGAATATTAAAATGCAGTATTTGCATTTTAAGGAAATAGGAAATGCACAAAAAGTACTGTTCTTAGATTCGGCTCGATGGAACAATGAATAAAGAGTTATGCCGATCAGACATCGTTCCTTTTTCAGCGGAATTACTATGTGTTTAACTTCTTCGATGTGAACGTGGATCTCCAATGGCTGGGATTTTATTAAGAACAGGTCTTTTTTGCCATGCGTTTAATAGTAGCAAATGTACATACCTTGTCGTGACATGCAGTTAATGAACTTACACTAAGACTAATATTCGCGCCTTCCACTCACACTTTACACCTTAAACTGCTCATTTTTTAATATGCTTTTTAGAACTTTTTTAACGATGCAAGTCGTTTGGCATCATATTAGGCAATGCCAATGAATGGTTTAGTACGCAACGCAAACACGTAGTTTTGGCGCGAGGCAAGAAAAACATGTATTTCAGTTCAAAAAGGGTAGAACAGTGGCGCAGCAGAAAATAAGAAAAATAGAGTTTTAGCAAAATCCTACAAGTACTGCATATGTCTTTCTATCTGAGGAACTTAAATCAAATGTATTATAAATATTTATGGCTTCTCCTGCCACATTCATAAATATTGCCTTTTTTGTTTCATCGGATTTTGATCATATTCAGTTGGTTTCATATATATTTTGAACTGTTGTTTGAACTTTTTCCAATTAGCGGCTTCTCCAGTTAATATTAACCCTTTTGGGGATCTCATACTCATTCCCTCCATTTTTTTAGGAACATTGAACCTTACGTTTATGGTAGTAATGTTGACTTCACACTTATGACTGTTATATCATACTGTTATTTTACACCTGACACTATGTTATATCTGGTAGAATTATAATATTGGTGGTATAAATGCTATAACTTATTTTAAACATTTATTATGAATTCCAAGTACAACTACAACATCCAAGTGTCAACGTCAAGCGACAAGGCCTCTCTTGTGTCCCTGTCTTGCCACTTATTGCCAATTCACAATCATATATGTACTTTAAGCGTATGAAACACTATATACAACAATGCTAGCTTACCTTAAAATATATCCATCTGCTTTATAGGGTATTAATGAATATTGAGCCAGCACTTTCTATAAACAAAAAGTCCAATGTTTTAGTTTGTTTAGTTTAATGCAATTAGAAAACTAGTGTAAATAATATCAAAGCACGTATTTTTCTCTCAAAACGCACAATAAACGTAAATCTAATAATAATCAGCTGATGCTTGTGAAGGTCACGCATCCCCTTACAACCACTGGACGTAGATATAGGTTGTTGTCTGGATGTATGTATAGGTATTTCTATAGCACCTATTTTTGGATGGGGATAAATTTTGTATGTATAGATATTATGTGTATTTGTATACAGAGTGTTCCAACGAAAATTTGACCCCCCCCCCCCCCCCAGAAACTCAGAAACCAAGAGTTTCTTCAGAAATTAACGATTTGTATTCGGGGGGCGAATTTTCATGCAAAATTCATGCCCTCGAATGTAACCCCCTACTGCCCTGCATCAACCCCCAGTTTTTTTAAATAGCAAATGTAGTCGAGTGGCACATCATTTGAAAGGTAATTTTTGTTTCTATACGACCCTCTATTTTTTTTTAATTTGCATGGTAACTTTAAAGATAATTTTGAGTTTAACTAATTTATCATAAATTTGTTAAGTCCAAAATTATCTTCAAACTTATTACGTAAATTAAAAAAATAGAGTGTCGTGTAGAGATAAAAATTACACTGGGGAACACATTTTTTGTTGAGTTAGATCTGACACTTGTCCTTCACTAATTTCTGGCGTCTGAATCTTTGAATATCCTCAGATTTTATCTATCACGTCAACTTTTTAAACTAAGGTTCCCATTGAGTGCCCATATCCCACTTTATGAGGTGTCCATGCCTTATCTTGATCACCAAGTTTCACTTTAAGATAGGTAAAATATGATTGTCTGACAAATCTACTGATGTTTGTCCTTTGACTGAGAATGGTAAAACTGCCACATATATAACAAAACGAATCGGGGCTGTTTTCTCACTTATGAGGTGTAGTACCAGAGGTAGCCATAAGGAAACGCGTCAGTTCAAACACAATAAGTCGTTCTATACACTTCAGTAACGATATACTAAATACTGCTAACCGACATCCAACGTTTCACCACAGTACAGACGTAAATGAACAGAAGAGTCTAGACCAGTTGCAGTTATCAGCGCACCATTTCCAGCACTCAGTCAATATCAGCACCCACATAGAAAACGAACGTCACGATAGAAGAAAACTAAAAACAGTTTCGAAATCAGCATGCCCAATTCTATAGAAAACAGCTAAAAAATCTAACTCAACAGAAATTGAGTTCCAAATTGTTCCCTAGTGTTACCTTTCAAATGATGTATCACTCACCACACTTGCTATTTAAAAAAAGTGGGGGTTGATGCAGGGCAGTAGGGGGTTACATTTGAGAGCATGAATTTTGCATGAAAATTCGTCCCCCTCCCAATATAAAGAAGCTCTTGGTTTCTGATTTTCTGGGGGGGGGGGGAGGGGTCAAATTTTCGTTGAAACAGACTGTACCTTGTGTCCACTTATATTTTCCCCTATTTTAACTGCCTATAATTTCTAAGCGACTCAAGATAGAAATATGCGGTTTTCGCCGAAATGTTTTATTTTAGTAAAAGTTTTGTTTGAATTGATTGAATTTTTATATCGCTTTTAAATAGAAAATGGCGGATTTTTGAAAAAAAAAACGTTTACTTTTTTTATTGAAACACCCAGTATATTTTTTTGTAAATTGAAAGAACGGTCATCTACCTATCCATCGATATAAAGTTTTTTAAGATCGGTTGCCAAATGACTGAGCAATTAATTTTTAAAATGAGAGATGCAATGTGGAAATCACATAACATAATATCAATTTGCTTAGTTATCAGTTACGTGATATACACATTGCACCTCTCATTTTAAAAATTAATTACTCAGTCATTTGACCACCGATTTTAAAAAACTTTATATCGTTGGATAGGTGAATGACCGTTCTTTCAATTTTCAAAAAAATATACTGGGTGTTCCATTAAAAAAAAGTCAACAAAGTTTTTTCAAAAATCCGCCATTTTTTTTCGTAGTTGAAACCAATATAAAAAACTCAATCCATTCAAACAAAACTTTTACTAAAATAAAACATTTCAGCGAAAACCGCATATTTCTATCTTGAGCCGTTTAGAAGTTACAGGCAGTTAAAATGGGGGAAAAGATAAATGGACACCCGGTATAAATAATATAGAAGGCACGCAACGCGCATAATATAGGCGTAGCACCTATTTTTGGATGGGGAAAAAGAATTGATTTCGTGACCGTCATCGTTTAGTCGAAATAAATTTGTATGTATATACACTCCTGCCAAAAAAATTGGGACACCTTAAAAATGGGTCATTTTTGATGTCTCGAATCTCCTAAACTTGTCCGATTTTAGTGATTTTTTTAGTATGCTATAGACTTATTCTTTAAGAATCTCGATTTAGTAATATTGTTGCTGAACATGTAAATGTCATAATATACCAGGTGTAACAATACTACTGTGTTTTTTCCTCAAAGTTCGGAACACCTTGTGGAATATTCTAGCATTTAAAAATTATTGAAATTAAAACTCAATTGTATTCTTAGGCTTTCTTGACATTATGTTTTTTTACTCATTCACTTATGTTGGATAATAAAAAAGTTAGGTACTTTAACAATTAGCCATGTTCTTCATCAATACAGGGTGTTTCTAAATAAATGCGACAAACTTTAAGGGTTAATTCTACATGAAAAAATAATGACAGTTTCCTTTATAAACATACGTCCGCAAATGCTGCGTCTTCGAAATACGGGATGTTGAATTTTTTCTTACAAACTGACGATTTATTTATTGCTCTAAAACCGGTTGAGGTATGCAAATGAAATTTGGTAGGTTTTAAGAAGTAGTCATTTTACATTTTTTGACATACAACTAAAAATTTGATATTCACCATTGGCGTGCATACAGGGTATATGACCGAGTTATATGACCCGTATGCACGCCAATGGTAAATATAAAATACATAATTGTACGTCAAAAAATGAGCAATAACTACTTCTTAAAGCCCATCAAATTTCATTTGCATATCCCAACTGGTTTTAGAGCAATAAATAAATCGTCAGTGTGTAAGAAAAAATTCAACATCCCGTATCTCGGAAACGAAGCATTTGAAGACATATGTTCATAAATCAAACGGTCATTATTTTTTCATCCAGAATTACCCCTTAAAGTTTGTCGCGTTTATTTAGAAACACCCTGTATTGATGAAGAACATGGCTAGTTGCCAAAGTACCTAACTTTTTCATTATCCAACAGAAGTGAATGAGTCACAAAGCAGAATGTTAAGAAAGGCTAAGGCTACAATTGGGTTTTAATTTTAATATTTTTTGAATGCTAGAATATTCCACAGGGTGTTCCTAACTTTTGAGGAAAAAACACAGTATTATTGTTACACCCGGTATATAATGACATTTACATGTTCAGCAACAATATTAATACATCGAGATTCTTAAAGAATAAGTCTATAACATACTAAAAAAATCACTAAAATCGGACAACAGGTTTAGGAGACTCGAGACATCAAAAATGACCCATTTTTAAGGTGTCCCATTTTTTTGGCCAGGAGTGTATATTATCTTCTTATTCAGCCCGTTTGCGTCTATAATGCGATCTATAAATTCTATTAAAAACTCGAGTCCTGGTCCAGATGATATTCTTATTATTTTCCTTAAAAAATGTATAACGAAACTTAATTTACGTGATAGTTACCCTGAGGAGAGGGTAAATTTGTTAAAACACTATTTGTTCATACTATGTTTATTGATCACTACTAGATATGTCAGTAACTAGTTGGTGTGCTCGACGTCTAACTATCTAATAAGCTATCTGAATCACGAATGATAATTGATAAAATAATGATCCGCGATGCTTTTTTGTATCTATAAATAAACTAGAAAAGTGTTGATGTTTTTAATGCTGACAGGGCCTGGCCCTGAATTAAGACTAATATTGAATAGCTGACAAAGCGGTATTGAAAACTAGTGCACTTGTGTTGAGTAATCGGTGTTACCTAATTATTTAACAACAAACGTGATGTTTGTTTTGTAAGACATTTAAAAATTAAATGAATATGTTTTCCTCTTATTTTGGATGCTGATAATCCTGTACATCCTCACCCTTACGGGAAAAATTGTCTGACCACCGACAAAGAAGAAAATTTTTCTAGACAGCGCCACCAACTGATTACTTTTAAAGATTTATACAAATTTATACAAATACAAAATACCATATAACAATACACAATACAAATACAAAATATACAAATATACACCTTATCACCCTATAAAAATAGTCATCAAATATCGTCTATTCTTACTTATTTCTTTTCTTTATCTCGCGAAAATCTATACTCAGAAATTGTAATCTATTTTACCTTTTCCAGATTTACAAAAAAAATATAACTTTAATTCTTACATTTGAACTTACTTTTTAATTATATTTCTTTCACTTTTAAAACAATTATTTGATTTTCTGTCCTTATACATATTCTTTTTCTTACTTAGTACTTTCTTCACAGTGTACTATTAAACATAATTCTTCTTGTTCATATTTCTTTATTATTTCATTTATCATTTACTTCATATTTCATATAGCTTCCTTCATATATTCATATTCATATCATTTATCATAATTCTTCATTAAGCTCATATTTACTTCATATTTTTTCTTCTCTAGCCCATACCTGCTCGAAAGGTAGTTTTCCCGCAACTTTAAATCCTTGAATTTGCTTCTGGTCCTTTCTCCACGTCCTTAGACGTGAGAAGGTTTGTTCCAAAAAGACAAAATATATTGGATAGTTGTGCGCCTAAAAAAAATCTTCTACATTTTCTCGCATCTCTAAGTTCCCGTCTGATCCGGACTGCTCAGTCTTGATGCTAAAATCTTCTGATGTTCATTTTGTACCTTTTTTCCTTGAAAAGAGCGTTTTTTTATGAATTGTCTTTAATTATGCTTCTAATAAATAAAAAAAAAATCATTTGTCTACTTAATTCATCATAAAACATTAAAAATCATATTTATACTAAAATTCAACCGATATTACAAAAATTGAAATCAAAAATCTTATTGTCGGAATCAGAAACTTCAGCAATCAATAATGAAAAAAAAACATTCGAAAGAAAGTGTTAATAAAAATAGACTATATTCTGTTAAAAAATCATTCAAAATCTCGTAACCACAAAGAAAATTTAAATCTTAATACTAAATCTGCTTCTGGGCCAAACATAAAGAAATATAGAGAAATTATGTTGGGGCCTAAAATAATTAATCCTAATACTACATACGTGTCTAGGACAAAAATAATTAATCCTACAACTAAATATGCCTCTGGGACCGCGGACCCATAAAATATTTACATACAAAAAGAACTACGAACGAAAAACTTGTAAATAAATGCTAAATAAATAATATGAGTTTTTCCTATCTACACTCCCCGGACAAAAAACGGGCACCCCAAAATATGGGTCATTTTTAATGACTTGTATTTGCTCAACCTGATATCAGATTTAAGTAATTTTTTTAATATTTTATAGTCTTATTCTTTATCAATATCACAGGGTGTACGAATCAAACTGTGTTTTTTCTCTAACTTTGGAACATAGCATGTTCTAGCTTTTATAAAATACTGAAATTAAAACCCAACTGTAGCCTCAGGTTACAGTTTTAACCTGAATTCATAAGAAATGAACTAGAAGTGGAACCAGAAATAAAAGAAGTTAAGAAAATCAGCGAAAACAAATGCCTAGTGGAATTGTTAGATACAGAAGGAAAAACGAAAGTAATAGAAAATAAACATAAATTAAAGAAAAAAGAGAAATCTAGTCTATATTAACAATGATCTCACCGCAAAAGAAAGGGAAATGGACTACCACATAAGAAAAAGGGCACAAACAGAGAAGAATAAAATTGCCATTTTCAAAAATTCGTCAAAAATCTAATTTAAATCCGATTTTGATTTTCTGGAATGCAGTTGAAAGGTAATTAAAAGGCCTTCAAAATTATATTTTGTAAGTTAAAATCAGTTTCATAGAAGCGGAGATACAGCAGATTAAGAATGGACATTTTTGTAAAAATCCGGTTTTTACGCATTTTCAAAGTGCTGGTAACTTTTGGGGTATGTATTAATTTGTACGAAAATTTTTTTAGGAGTTGCTTTTTATATGAGTAATAACGTCCCATTGGAGATTTTCTTGGCCCGAGCCTTTATCTACCTTATTTAACCCTCTAAAAATGAGTATTTTGTTACTCAAGTGAGCCAATTTAGCAAAAACTTACGGTTTATTTCTGTCAATTAGAGAGCCTGAATAGATTTACTTATTTCAAATTATAATAGTATGGATCACAACCTTTGATTTGATGGCTCATACAAACTTCTAGGTAGCCCAGAAGTACAGTTATGATAATTCAAATCCTTAACTAATATTAAAAGTAGCAATTCTGTGAACGATAGTTTTATCAAATTAAGTTATTTCTCAAAATCTTCTCTAGATCTCCCTTCTAGACCACCTACAACATTAGATTTTTGTACTATTACACTGGCTCTCTAAGGTGACAAATATATGGCTTAAAAAATGTGAAAATATTGGAAAAAGTTAAAGTATCAAGGGATTCAAAAAAGTAAATCTTTCTCATCTTTGCATTATATTTTTGGAATGATATGGATTTTTAAATAAAGTTTAATATGTTAAGTAAAATGTTTAATAAAAATAAAAATTACTATTTAACATTTAAATTTACAACTTTTTCGTCGGTAGATAAAGAAGTTGTCTTCATGTTCATGGATTTTCCTTCATTAGGAATATAGCAATGTTGCTTTCTCGTGTCCGGAAAAGTTGTTACCGTGGAAAATCTTCGGCGTAGCTTTTTTTCATATTTTTGAACTTCTGAGTCTGGAACGCAAAACGTTCTGCAATAAATCATAAGAATAAATTTAAATTATGTTTTTTCACTTTATATTGGGGTATCAATAAATTTAGATGTTTTTGTATAGCTACCTTATTTTCTTAATTTCACTCGCTGCGTAAGTGTACATCTCTCGAGCATTTGTGATTTGCCTCTCTGGAGGTGATCTTATACAGTGTCGCATTGTTTGTCGTTTTACACTTCCAGCAGTTGCATCACATGATGACTTACCATGATTGGTTGCAAAAAAGTTATAGGACGTTACTTTTATACCGAAGTCTTTTTCATGGCACAGGATATTAGCTTAATGGTTCCTGAAAAAATTAGGTAGGAAAAAACGTAAGTTTCAAATTAAATAATTTTTGGTGTTTACAGAGTAAGTGTTATCGAAAAATTATAAAAAAAATATTACTTGTTCTTGTATTGTTGGGGTGCTCCATCAGAGGTATATAACATTCTTTATCCAACTAAATTGATCCTTTATAATAGACATTAAGTTCGCTGTAAAAGCATTCAGTGTATATGCGACATGATCTTTCGTATCGCTAATGACACAGAAATTGATATTTTGTAGTTCGTCAGATTCCTGGGACTTAAAATGCATGCAGAATGAGTGCAGAGTTGCTTGGGAATTATTATAATAAAATGACTGGACAGACTGTTGAATAATGAAGCTATAATTTTCGGAAAAATCCATTACAATGATGCAGGTTTCTAATTCTAAACTTCTTTTACAGTGATTGAGATATTTTTTTTTGAATATCGGCAACGTACTGATGTATGGTTAAATAATCAATATCTTCACATATACTGGTTTTGATAGCATCGATGTCATCTTCAGCAGTCTCAAGAGAACCTGAACTTCCTTTTTCCATCCATACTTTATATTTAATTGTCCCCTCTTTAAGTTCGATGTTTTGCTCTTCTATTATACAATCGAAAGTTTTCAAAACTCCCAATCGCCTTGGACATTTGTTACATTTTTTTAGCATGCACTTTTCTTCGTCGTCATTGCAAACAGCTCCTTGTAATAAGTCTCGGTATTTGAGTCTCCTGGATAACGCATACACTTTGAGTTTAACATTTTGATGTTGAATGCACACGCATATTGTATGACTGCCAGGGTCCCCAACATGTATACATTCGGGAGGATTTAGCGACATAAAGTACGAAAAAGATGGAAGCTTTTCACTACCACTGTATTCTATTTTAAATTTTAAATATAAATCGTGCACTGTATATAACAATAATTTTTTTGAATAAAAACTTTTCTTCCAGTGTCATCCTTAATCGATACATAATCTTTTTTACCAGGGAAAGTGTAAGTATTTTCGTCATTTGTGTAATAATCATATGGTGGCTCCTACCTTCTGAACCACCTTAGATAATTAAGGGTTGGTTACCCCCTGCCATAAGGGTTGATGAAATAACTCGTATCACCGTAGATGCATTTATTTTGTAAGTTAGAGTGCTAACGGTAAAGAGCTGGTGGTACGTTAGTTCTCAGTAGCTGTGATGTTTTCCCTTTGGGATCTCAAATATTAATGACTTACTCTTCGCAATGGAATTAGAAAATAATAATTAGTCTTCTCCTGTTTATTTTTTTGGTATATAATGAAAGTAAGATTGTTTTGGTTAAAAGCGCTGAGTCGACTAGGTTATAAAAATAATGAATACTATTGTTATTTCAAACCGACCTTGGTCAAACCTAAACTGTTACACCGATATGTGCTAATGTAGGTCGATCGTATTTACTATCAACAAACGTAGTTTGTTTTGCTAAATACATTTTTAATTATTAAAAGGATTTGTTTTAATAAGAAGATTACTAAGAGATGCCGTGTATCCTAACACAATCGCGTATTAGTTGCTGTAACTCCAGAGAGTATTTGGCGTAACTTTTTCTGTTATGATGTTTCACACAGTCGGGAAAATCTCTAAAATGCATTTAATAAATATCTGCTGATAAATAGAAGAAAAATACGAAAATAATATTTGTAAAGTTTCATATTTATTAATAACTTAAGGGGATTCTCCAGAAAATTAAAAATTTTCAAACTTTAATAAAACTTGGAGGAGTTACTATTTTGGTCATATGAAAATGGCCGTTTCGCGTTCAATTTGACATTGCTCATACGGGAAGCCGATGCACGCTGGAGCCAAGTGCAGAAAAAGGTGTAGTAAATTCGTGCTTTAAGCCAATTTTGATTGGAAAAAATTTTTAAAATAGGTTTTTGTAGGTTTGTCGTCAAGGAATTGATATCCTACGCAGAACAATAGTTTTATTTCCACATATCGAATGGTATTTGCGATATATCGAGATATTTTTTACTATAAAATTTTAAACAATATCCAATAACCACGTTATTCAACATAGAGACAAGATTAAAAAAGAGATGATCCCATGACTGAAGAATCCCCTTAATAAATAGAGATAGATGGATAGAGGTAGATGGCGCACGAGTAGTACGTTGTAGTTTTGCAACCGCTCTTCAAATTTTTCCCGATATAGTTAATTGCATACAGTTTTTAATTACAAAAGTTAGTCTAAAGTGTAGTATAAACTATTGTTTTGTATTTACAATACATTTTCAGTGAGATTCGCTATTATTTGTTTGCAAAATTTGGTGAATATTACAAAATCTAAAGTGGTTCAGTCGCCATTATGGTAATATCAACGACAGACATGCGCGAAATCAAAGGTGCCATAATAAGTATTTTTAATGATAAATACTTGCAAGAAATCGCTGAAAAAGTAGCAGGAATTGTAGCGAGCAAGCTGGAGGAAAGGCTTAATCAGCAGTCGGATGCAATTGATGCCCTTCAATCCCAAGTAAACACATTGGTTGAAGAAAACAAACGACTCCTGAAAATGTCTGATGACCATGAACAAACATCGAGAAATCAAAACATCAGAATCTTCGGTCTAAATAGTGAAAATGAAGAAAACCTTGAAGCAAAAGTTTTAAGCCTGTTTAAAAATAAATTGAAAATAAACGTGGAAAAAAGTGAACTATTAAAATGCCATCGTATACCTAATAAAAACCAAAATGATAACAATTTGCCAAGCGGAATTTTAGTCAGGTTTACGACGTGCCAAGTGAGAGAGTAGATTTTGAGAAACCGAAAAAATCTCAAAAATTCGGGAGTGCAAATCAAAGAAGATTTAACAAAATTACGTCTTAGTTTGTTTAGGAAGGCCATACAGCTTTTCTCAAAAAATAGTGCGTGGGTGCTTAACGGCAATGTTTTCGTGAAAAATAAAATTAACAAAGTTTTTCGCATTCACAGTGAGCCCGAATTGGAAAAAAATTATGGAAACTAACCACTATGCTACGAATTAATAAAACACCGAATTATGGTATGGATTAAAGTTATTTACATCTCTTCTTTGCTGAAGGTAACCTTGTATGCTGTGTTTTATGTTGATTGTTTGTGTAGATAAGTGATATTTGTCTATAATAATACAATATTTAATAATAAAATTATTACATTATAAGATTAGGTACCTTTCTAACATTTAAAAACTGGCTCTTTTCTATACTGTTTATTATTCATGTCTTCATTTTTTATTATTTTTTTCTTCCGAATCGATATCAAAAAATATCAAAACTTTTCGTTAACTAATATTAATAGCCTAGTAGCAAACTTATATTATAATAATATAATAATGGGTAGGCTTATCGTTCCATCTTATTCAAAAAGTCGAAAAATTTATGTATATGTATACGCATACTTACTTTGTAAAATTGTAAACGATAACAAAACAAAAAAAACTCTTTAAAAAATGTTATTATCTATTAGTAGATTTTCTTTTTTGTATATATTTTTTTCTTTCTTTTTTTTCCGGGACATTAGTAACTACTTAGATAAAGTTAAATAGGCGGGTTGTGAGATAAAATTGAAAAATATGAATTATTTAGTTAGGGCAATTTTTTTAGTTATTAAAACTTTTTTAAATAATCTTTTGGGCAAAACTGAACTGTGTAATCTGGGAAGAGGTAATTTGACCTACATTGGTGCGGGGAGAGGAGCTATTATGGGATATGGCTAACTGTTTGGGCACTCGACAGTTGGAAAATAATAACGACGATTTTTTAATAAGCAATTTGAGTAATTTTTCAGTAGGCCATTTAAATGTACGATCTTTAAATACCGGTTTTGACGAGTTTACAAACTATATGGTGGAATTGGACATTGACATGTTGGGGTTGACTGAGACATGGCTAAACTCCGACATGCCAAGTTTCACCTACAGACTTCCGGGATATAGGTTTGTAAGAAAGGACAGATTAGCAAGAGGGGGTGGCGTTGCACTTTATATTAAAAATAATATAAAATTTTCTTTGATTAATTTAAACTTTCCCTTTTTTGAACACATTGCCATAGAATTCACTGTAAAAAATATAAAATATATACTTATTAATATTTACAGGCCACCTTCTGTAAGCGAATCTGTTTTTCTAGACCAGTTTGAGGATTTACTGGGTTATGTAACCGTTGCACATAAGAACATTATTATTGTCGGCGATTTAAATATCAACTTTTTAAGTAATAACATATCCAAACAGACTAAAAAACTTGTTACAAACTTTACAATTTAATCAACATATTAAAGAGCCCACGAGGTTTAACTTCACAAATAACACATCTAGTTTAATCGATATAATTATTACTAGTCAAAACATACAATGCATAAAATCAGGATCATTGGCAATATCTCAATGTGTGACGGATCATAACCTGGTCTATACAATACTGAATCTGCCTAAAATAACCTGCCACAAAAAAACTGTAACGTACAGAGACTACAGTAACATCATTTATGATTTATTAATGGAAGAAGGAAGAATGCTCGATTGGCAGCAGCTTTTCGTGACTGATAGTATTGAAGAAACAGTTGAGATTTTCGCGTCTCACATAAATAAAATCTTAAATAAGCATGCTCCAGTGAAAACCAGGAAAATTTCCGAAAAACCTTATTTGCCATGGATAACTACCAACATAAAGCAGTTGATTAAGCTTAGAGATAAAGCACATAAAAAATATATGAGAACAAAAACGGAAGGGTCTCTACAGTACTACAGACAATTGAGGAATTTTACCAAACATGCTATAATACGGGAAAAAATCACATTTTTTAATACAGTTGGACAGAGTAAAGGGAAAGAATTTTGGAAAACAGCAAAAAAACTAAATCTTACTTATAACGAAAATCAATTATATATACCAGATAATCTTAACAATGCGACAAATATACACAATTTTTTTTAAGAAATCGATAACAAAAACAACACAGTTTCTACAGAGTTGATAGAATTTTATAAAAGTAACAGACTTACAGACAACACTGACGAGTTTAATTTTACACTATTGGACAGGGAAAATTTAAATAAAATCGTCTCCAAAATATCGTCTAATGCAGCTGGTGATGATGGGTTAACAATAAAAGATATAAAATTATGCTACCCTTTTTGTGCAGATGCATTATTGAATATAATTAATTCGTGTATTTTGAATTCATTCTATCCATCTGGCTGGAAAAAAGCTATAATTAAACCATTACCTAAAATACCTGAACCAAAGGAGCTGAAAGATCTGAGACCAATAAGTATACTTCCTGTCTTATCTAAAATTTTTGAAAAGCACTTATATAATCAAATTGAGTCATTTGTTGAAATTAACAAAATAATACCTTTTTAACTATTTAGAATGGGAAATAAGCCACAATATTATTAAAAAATGATTTTTATTAACGTTTCGACGCCCAAATCGGGTGCCGTTGTCAAAATACAAAATACTATTAATATAAACAAAAATGTTGTTGCTTAGTAAAAAAATTCTTCTAATAATTTATTTAATTTGACTCATTTATATCGGCAATTCAGATACATATGATACATTTTAAAGTAGAAGACTTTAAAATGATATTGCCAATATTTATGAGTTGCGTTCCTGGGACGATTATATAATATTAAATAGCTTCAGAACAACATTAAAAATAATACCTGATTGCCAGTCAGGTTTCCGGAAAAATTTTAGTACCACTACAACACTTGTCAGCATTTTGAATGACATCAGAGAAAATGAAGAAAAACAAAATAGTACTTGCATGACCCTTTTGGATTTTAGTAAAGCATTTGATACTATTGGTCACGAGATGCTGTTGGCCAAACTTCATTACTTTGGCTTTTCCAACAGTGCAGTCAATCTCATGCAAAACATACTGGCGAATAGATTTAGTTGTGTTCTTGTTAAAAAAGACTCGAGTGTTGATAAGTCAGAATTTAAATTAGTTAAAAATGGCGTCCCACAAGGTTCGGTAATTTCACCTCTGTTATTTTCCATTTATGTTGCTGACATGAAAAGCTGCATTAAATTCTGCAAATTTAAGCAGTTTGCTGATGACTCCCAGTTAAAAATACCTATAAATAGACACACTATAATAGACACTCAAAATAAATTAAATGCGGACCTTAAGTGTATATCTTCCTATGCAGAAAATCACAATTTACAATTAAATGCATCCAAATCGCAAATAATAATTATAAATAAAAATAAAAATGCCAGAGAGCTTATCGAAAATACATTACAAATTAACATTAATAACAATCCAATCCCCATTGTAAAACATGCAAAAAATTTGGGTATTATCTTTGATAATGAACTCTCTTTCCAAAAACATGTAAAGAAAAAGTTAACTGCAGGATATCTCAGATTAAAAAATTTATATAAAATAAAAAATACTTAACATCTAAACAAAAATATTGTCTTGTCTAAAGAAAAATATCAATTTATTTCCAGTCATCTCAGAAATCTATGACACCTTGAATACTCATGACCCAAATTTGAAAAATCTTTACAAAAGAATAGATGAAATTCACAGTCATCTTACGAGAAGCCCTGACAATGAAAATGAATCTTTATTCCATACGATCAGGGAAATGAAACAAGACATTTTTAATCTGGTGTCAATATTTATGGGCAATCATGAAGAGACTGTAAAGGTCCAAATTCAGGATACATCAAAGGAAGAAATAGTGAAGGAAATGGCTGACTTGAAAATGACTATCAACCAAATGGCACACAAAATTGAAAAGCTAGGTACCAATGAAAAACCAAATAAAACTCCACCGCAAACCATAAAAAAGTCCATTTCAACTCAAACTGATCCTACAGAAACCCAAGAGCCTTTAGTGTCTTCTCCTTCAAAGGTAAATACTGTACCACCTACCAAATACACTGTAAAAGAAAACTGGCATTATGTGGTTGTATCAAAAATTCCACCTCCTTATACTGCTAAACAGATTGCACACTATGTCAAGGAGAAACTTGGTACCACCGATTTTATTCGATGCTTCCCATTGCTGAGGGATACGGATAGACCAGACTCTGACTTTAAGATCGGTGTGCAAAATCAAAGTTTCATCAAGTTGCTGAAAGATCCAAGTTTGTGGCCGCCTGGTACTGTAGTAGACAACCTTAATGACAATCCTCCAGCGCATGCCAATTCAGCTTCAACAACCATAAAAGTAGCGGCTCCAGCATCCAGTACTCCTTACACGACACCATCAACACCTACTAAGGAGGGCATATCCATTCAGATTGGTTCAGATAGGGATGCCATTATTGCAAGTAAGTCCTTTAATAAACAAAATTCAAGTATTGTGGTTACGGAGAAAACTATGAAAAAGGATGATGGGCTTTGTATGGACCCGATGACTCCACCTATAGTGCGGCTATCTCGTACTGCCGATGTGGAAAATAGTCGTTACTTGTTAGCTAGACTGAGGGACCCTGGAATTTTGAATCCTCTTCGACTCTTCCTTGCCTATCTCCATGATCAGCCCCCGAGTACGTGTTACGATGGGCACACCAACACCACCATTAAGTTGATGCTGGCTTCAGAGGGACTTCCTACTGACGTGGATTCCCTGCGTAAGCTGTATCACAGATTCCATGAGGCTTATGGTATTAGTACTGCTGAAGTTGAAGAAGATCTTTCGGCTTTTGGAACCTTCTTTTCCACTGAGACACGCCTCCGACTCCAGAAAATTAGGGAATGTCAGAATAAATATTTTTCAAGTAATTCCCCATCTAGCAAAAATTTTTTTTAAATAAATTGACGCGTACAGAAGATCAAGCGCCTTCTGACAATTTGGACGATAGCAAGCTAAGTTTATTTCTTATTAACATTCAGTCCTTAAGACACAAAACTGATGAATTACTTCTATTACTAGAAGAGCTAAATTTTCCTGAGATTGTTGCCATAACTGAACATTGGTTAAATGTTGATGAACCTGTGTTTATTAAAAATTACACTATTATATCCAGATTTAACAGAAGTAGATTATCTCATGGGGGTACTTTGATTATGTCTACACAAAATGACTTTTCAGCAGTGACCAAATTTGATAATTTATTAATTGAAAAAGTTTTTGAATTCTCCATAATTTATCAGAAATCTTCTGACCTCTATATTATTTGTATTTATAGAACTCCCGATGCGGATGTGCAGATTTTCTTACAACAACTACTTAGCTTGCTAGAATCTATTCCTTCAAAAAGTAAATTAATTCTATGTGGCGATCTAAATATTGACTACTCCAGTGTGTGTGCTGCTCAAGAATCTCTTCATTCTATCTTTGATTCCTTTGGTATAGGTATGCATGTAAATTCTCCAACCAGAATAACTAAAACTAGCTCTAGTATCATTGACTATGTCGTATCGTCTTTAGCTCCAAATTCTACTGACTGTACTGTTTTCAACTCAGGTTTCTCTGATCATGAAGCAGTATTGAATACATTTTGGTTAAAATCAAAAAATAATAGTGAAAACACGCAACGAAAATTGTTCCGTGTCTTTGGAGAACAAAATTTTCTAACATTTAAACACCTATGTCAAACAACTGACTGGGACTTCCGCTCTGTTGATGTCGACATCGAGTTTTCTAGATTCATAAAGTTATTGTCTGGTCTGGCATACGAATCCTTTCCTCTTAGGCCCATCAAAACTAAACATCGTAAACCCTGGTCAACTAGAGGTCTACGTATATCTGCCAAGAACATGCGCTCATTATCGTACCTAAAAAAATTCTCGGACAACATATCCTTCCATGATTACGTTAGGCTTTACAAGAAAATTTACCATAAAGCCATAAAAGCCGCCAAGGAAATTTATTACAATGCGAGGCTGGCTAAATCAGGTAATGTTGCTAAGGAAACGTGGTCTATCGTAAATGAACTGAGAGATAAGACTTCTTCTCCCACCATAATCCCGACTTCTACTGAGACCCTGAACAATTTACTTTGTAAATGTGGCAAAAAATTTAACAAATACTATACCTCCTTCTCAGGATCCGATTTCATATCTTTCTCATAGGAATGTAAATAGTTTCTTTTTTACACCCATAGTATTAGGTGAACTACGCTCTACAATAAATGCCATTAAAAATAAATCGTCATCTGGGACTGATGGCCTCACTCTTAAAATGTTTTCTGCTCTACCTGATTGCACTTTAAACCATCTTACTACCTTAATAAACAGATCATTCGAAACTGGAGTTTTTCCAAGCTGCCTTAAGACAGCGATAATTATTCCTATACATAAAGGAGGCGATAAAGATCTTGCTTCGAATTATCGCCCTATTGCACTCCTGCCCACGTTGTCGAAGATAATTGAAAGTCTGGTAAAAAAAAGAATCTTATCTTTTCTGTTGAAATACAAATTGCTTACTCCACATCAATTTGGATTCCTGAGTGACAAATGCACGAATGATGCTATGTTCTTCCTTTTCGATCATGTTTACTCCAGTCTAAACAACCATCACTCTACAGCAACAATTTTCTGTGATTTCTCTAAAGCATTCGATTGTGTAAACCATAACATCTTGACTGACAAATTACAGCACTATGGATTTAGGGGAAATGCTCTTAAATGGCTTAAATCATATCTTAATAAAAGAAATCAGTTTGTAAGGGTTGACACGAAGACGTCTTCTTGCATGCCATTAGAATGTGGGGTACCTCAGGGTTCAGTTCTAGGCCCTATATTGTTTCTGATATACATAAATGACATCTCTAGTCTGAACATTAAAGGTAAAATATGTCTCTTTGCAGATGATACTAGTATTACTTGGAGTAACACGGATATTATGGATCTTCGCAATACCATAGCTACAGACCTAGTCACCATTAAATCGTGGTGCGATTCGAATCTCCTGTTATTTAACGTTTCTAAAACCAAAGTCCTACCTTACAACAGTATGATGCAACCTTTAGTACTTAATAACAACAGTCTAGAGGTAGTTGAATCGGTGAAGTTCTTAGGGCTTATTGTGGATAAGTCTCTAAAATGGAACTTGCACATTTATGCCTTACACAAAAAATTAAGTTCTGCTTGTTTTGCGCTAAGATCAGTTGCTACGGAAATGAATTTGTCAACATCTAGGACCGTTTATTATGCCCTTTTTGAGTCTCATCTTCGGTACGCGCTTCCATTCTGGGGTACGTGTTGTGCGACTCAATTTGAGCGTATTTTTAAACTACAAAAGAGAGCTCTTCGTTACTCCCTGAGACTCAATAGCAGAGATCATTGCCAAGAATTCTTTAAAAAATTTAAGATATTAACTCTTCCTTCTTTGTTTGTTTTTGAATCCGTTTGTTTAATCCGCAAACATGCATCAGAAGGTCCAGAGAGACCCACTCATAACTATCCCCTTAGAAACGTGGATCATAATCTTTATCTGCCAACCCCACGGTCTGAGCTGGTTAAGTGCTCTATACTATACAATTCGAGAAAAATGTACAATCACCTGCCATCTAACATCAAATCTATTGCAGCATTTCCCGCTTTTCGCAAGGCCTTGAAAGCTTATTTGCTGGAGAAAGCTTTTTATACAGTGAATGACTTTTTTATAAACGATTTGAATTCAGCAAATTGACTTGTAGGATTATTACTTTCGAGTACTTGTGTACATATTTGCAGCGGCATAGAACTTTTGATTTACTTTCCCTTTCCCCTTTCCTCGTTTGCCTTCTTTTTGCTCTGACGTTGTATACATATTGTTTGCAAAATTTTTAATTTTTTAATGTGTACTTAATAACTGTAAAATTATATTAAGTAGTATAACTCACGCCATTTACTTGGTGTCTGTTTCTGTTTTTGTTTTGTTTGTAGTTTTTTACTATTTTTTGTTTTTTATTGTATTTTTTATTTTGTATAAGCTTTGTCCACAAATTGTTAAAATTTTTTGACAATAAAGCATACCTTACTTACTTACTTACTATTATCTTTGCAATACTCTTGTCTTGTCCCTGTTTGATTGTGGTGACGTAGTTTATGGCGACTCTGTATCTTGGTTACTTAAAAAGTCAATCCAAAAAATCCAAAATAGTTGTGTAAGATTTTCATATAGAATTCCGTATAAGCGCCATATAACACCTTACCTTAATCAACATAACATCCTCAAAATGGTTTATCGAAGGAGGCAACATATGTATAATTTTATATACAAAATTGTTAAGACTGGGAAACCTTCATATTTAAATGAAAAATTTTCAGATTTGTCTAGAATACATACTACACGGAACACTGGAACATTTCTTCTTCCGCGTCACAGAACTGCGGCTTTCCAAAAATCATTTTCTTATCTAGCTGTCAAAATGTGGAACGGGCTGTCAAAAAGAACAAAAAACTTGTCTCTGGTTAAATTTAGAAAGTACATAAGAAACATGTTATTACAAGAACAACTTAACTAAATTAAATTATTAACAACTATTTTTCTACCATCTATCCAGCTGTCGATAATCTGCACACTGTCCGGCTTCTCGTCCTTGGCACTTTTTCGTTGGGTCTAGAAGTTATATAAATATTATCGTATTTGACTTGTTAATGCCCTTCTCCTTCAACACAGTTCAGTTTTGGTTTAGTTTATTAATTTTTTCTTTTGTCTTATATTAAATATTATTTCTCATTTGGGTCTTTTCGCAAAGGTCTACCTTTGTGGTGGACTTTTTGTAATCGGTTTTATAATCGTGAGAAGATCCTTTTTTGGGTGCCACTTCGGTATGCGGTCTACCGTCTAATATGTGGTCTACGGCAATTTAGCTGATTCGGCATGCGGTCTACGTACAAAAACAAATTAGAGAAACTATTACAAACATTACTATTTTATTATTACTAACAGCTTCACTGTTCAATTGGTAATTATACAAAGAGTCTACATTCTACCACATCCAATACTATTTTAATATTAAATATCATGCAACCGCAGTAAATATCGGTTTTTGCCTGAAAGGAGGAAGACCTAACCCTTCGGTCCAAACCCAACTTACGGGTATTACAGTGAGAGAACCGCAGGGCAGGAGGTATTTGACCGCTGCGCGCAATCACAACCCACCCTTTTTATTATCACTAAACGGTCTTTTCAGCGTTTTAAATTAACACTCAAGGCCCATTTCGTTGATTCAAGTTTATATAGGCAACCCAAATTACACGCCGCTAATCCTCGGTTCGGGATTTAGACAGAATAACACGTGAAGTGTGAAGTAAAGCACAAGTATGACAAGTAAAGTAAAGTATAAATATAAATAATAAATAAAAAGTTTGTAATAGTTTCTCTAATTTGTTTTTGTACGTAGACCGCATGCCGAATCAGCTAAACTGCCGTAGATCGCATATCAGACGGTAGACCGCATACCAAACTAGAAACTCTGCCGTAGACCGCATACCGAAGTAGCACCCTTTTTTGTCTAAAAACGTTTTGTATATTCTCTGTTGTATATTGTAATATTCTGTTTTTTTGGCAAAATAAACTTTTTGTATTGTATTGTATTGTATAAATCGGCAAAAATAATTCGGCCCTCAAGGTCCAAAAAAATATGATAGAGAACAATCATATTATGAAGAATTAATAACTTAAAAATTATAAAATTTTAAAATAATTTTAGAAGATTTTTTTCGATAGATTAACAATTAATATATATATTATAAGATCGCTGAACAAAAAGTATTAAAATAAAATTTTAATTATTAAAACAATTTAATATATCATCCTAAACTTACCATCCATTTTTCTGTAATCAGTAAGTTTTGAATACATATAATTGGTGCCACAAAAATATTGTTGAATCTTGGTTTGGTTAAAATCTTTTGGTAGTAATGCCAAATATTCCAATTTTTTCTTAATTAATTTAGTGCTCTCGAATTCTTTTTGTAAATTTATTATAATTTTTTTAAGAATAATGCTATCTTCAAATATGTTTGTATATACTGCTTCAGGTACTTCAATAGTTACATCAGATAGTTTAGACAACTTTTCAGCAACATTTTTACAAACATCTTCAACTATATTTTCAGCATAATTTAAACGTCGAGCTTTAAAAAAAGGTTGTTTCTTCAAACATGGTAAATCAAGAGTATCCAAAACAGTATCAATAACCTTCAATTCTTGACTCAAAATAATAGAATTACTGGATATACTACTATCAATATTGCTTATTGAACTTTGGCTTTCTGTTAAAACTGGACCACAGAAAGAAACTTTTTCTTGTGTTTTTATTCTCTCCGATTGTCTAATTTGTGCATTACTACCGCTAGGAACATCTACTTGATCGGAAATTTGCAAACTTGTTTGTTCAGAACTGACTTGAATTTTCAAAAGAGATTCACATCTTTTACATATTTTATCTCCAGGAATCAGTTTTATTAAATCTCCTGTCTTTTACTTTAGAAAACAGTTGTCGGTTTTCTAACCAATTATATTGAACAATTTTGATGTTGGTAAATTGTTTAAATAAACTAGTCACAGAAGGGGTTAAATGTTTTATTAATGGTAGTTTTTTTATATCGGATTGTTTGTACTGCACCGATATCAGAGGGACCGTCAAAAATGTCTGAGTTAAATATCAATTTTTTAAGGATATTTTTCGGGTATCCATTATTCTCAAAGATGTTTAACAGCAAATTTAAGTTTCTGTTTATGAATTTATCATCAATAATATGCCTTACCCTATTCTTCATTGCAATCACTGTATTAAACTTTTGATGAGTAGGATGATTTGAAAAAAAGTTTAAATATCTTCCAGAGTGTGTTGGCTTTTGATACCAATCTATCAATATTTTGTTTTGTTCAGTTCTTATTAATTTTGTGTCCAGAAATGATATCGAACAATCATTTTCAATCTCTAAAGTAAATTAGATATGTTTGTTAAAGTTATTGAAAATGTTCAAGGTATTTTGAATTTGTGAAGTAGGAACAGAACAAATAAGATCGTTAAGATCAAATAAGATCGATCTTAAAAGAAAAAAGAGTTTTTTTCAAATAACAGCCCGCATATCCGATACGCCACTACAATAAATTGTTATTTACGTTTCGGTCGATAATCCTACCAGTTTTGTTATATATATATATATATATATATATATATATATATATATATATATATATATATATATATATATATATATATATGAAAAAACAAAAGATGTAGATCTTTGAAACACACTCAGTGATCAAAAGATCCACAGGTACTGGTTTAACGACCACTCGTACGAAATCAAACAAATGAAATAGAGAATGTGGAAAAATCCCCTTACGAATAATTCACACATCCAGCATTTCGGGCTGGGAAAAATTTTTTGAATAGAATCAAAGATCCAAACACCAGTTCTTAGAAATGTGTTTCGCCCTCTTCAACCTCTCTGGGCTCATCGGTAAAGATGAGCAGTTGAATATCTTTAGACACATTCCAATCAAAAAACAACATTCGAGTCCTAGACATAGCAGGAGCGTAAATCTACGCCCAACCTGAAAATGACAGTCTCAAGTTTTAATTCCTTAATTACTTTAGAGTAAGTAAGATAATGTTTATGAAAAAACAAAAGATGTAGATCTTTGGAACACACTCAGTGATCAAAAGATCCACAGGTACTGGTTTAATGACCACTCGTACGAAATCAAACAAATGAAATAGAGAATGTGGAAAAATCCACTTACGAATAATTCACACATCCACCATTTCGGGCTGGGAAAAATTTTTTGAATAGAATCAAAGATCCAAACACCAGTTCTTAGAAATGTGTTTCGCCCTCTTCAACCTCTCTGGGCTCATCGGTAAAGATGAGAAGTTGAATATCTTTAGACACATTCCAATCAAAAAACAACATTCGAGTCCTAGACATAGCAGGAGCGTAAATCTACGCCCAACCTGAAAATGACAGTCTCAAGTTTTAATTCCCTAATTACTATGTCTAGGACTCGAATGTTGTTTTTTGATTGGAATGTGTCTAAAGATATTCAACTTCTCATCTTTACCGATGAGCCCAGAGAGGTTGAAGAGGGCGAAACACATTTCTAAGAACTGATGTTTGGATCTTTGATTCTATTCAAAAAAAAATTTTCCCAGCCCGAAATGGTGGATGTGTGAATTATTCGTAAGGGGATTTTTCCACATTCTCTATTTCATTTGTTTGATTTCGTACGAGTGGTCGTTAAACCAGTACCTGTGGATCTTTTGATCACTGAGTGTGTTTCAAAGATCTACATCTTTTGTTTTTTCATAAACATTATCTTACTTACTCTAAAGTAATTAGGGAATTAAAACTTGAGACTGTCATTTTCAGGTTGGGCGTAGATTTACGCTCCTGCTATGTCTAGGACTCGAATGTTGTTTTTTGATTGGAATGTGTCTAAAGATATTCAACTTCTCATCTTTACCGATGAGCCCAGAGAGGTTGAAGGGGGCGAAACACATTTCTAAGAACTGGTGTTTGGATCTTTGATTCTATTCAAAAAATTTTTCCCAGCCCGAAATGGTGGATGTGTGAATTATTCGTAAGGGGATTTTTCCACATTCTCTATTTCATTTGTTTGATTTCGTACGAGTGGTCGTTAAACCAGTACCTGTGGATCTTTTGATCACTGGGTGTGTTTCAAAGATCTACATCTTTTGTTTTTTCATAAACATTATCTTACTTACTCTAAAGTAATTAGGGAATTAAAACTTGAGACTGTCATTTTCAGGTTGGGCGTAGATTTACGCTCCTGCTATGTCTAGGACTCGAATGTTGTTTTTTGATTGGAATGTGTCTAAAGATATTCAACTTCTCATCTTTACCGATGAGCCCAGAAAGGTTGAAGAGGGCGAAACACATTTCTAAGAACTGGTGTTTGGATCTTTGATTCTATTCAAAAAAATTTTCCCAGCCCGAAATGGTGGATGTGTGAATTATTCGTAAGGGGATTTTTCCACATTCTCTATTTCATTTGTTTATATATATATATATATATATATATATATATATATATATATATATATATATATATATATATATATATATATATATATATATATATATATATATATATATATATATATAACAAAGAAGCACTCGTAAGTGTAGGGTTTTATCGGTCAAGTGGGTGAAAAAAGAGACAAAGAATTCAGCTACTTCATCTATTTATTGAAGACGTTTCGTCTACTGCTCAGTAGACATCATCAGTTCATCTACAAAAAGAGTGGTATAAGAAACAACATCCAAAAGAGAGGTAAAAAAGCACTAGCGTTACCTTAAAAAGACATGTAGCAAAAGATAAGATGTACATAGTAAAAAAACCTTATCCATGAACCAACGTAATGTAAAAGTATATAACATTTAAGTGTATAGTTAATATTTAAAAAACTTTAGTACAGCCAAAGACAAGACCATGTGGTAACAGTCACATATAAAAAACAAGTGTAAAAAAGCCGGCTTGCTTTTTTAAAGTCAAGAATGAACCAAGAAAAAACCAGATTCACACTTCCAAAAAATTTAGTAGTATTTAAGCATACTTCATTTTAACTTTAGGTAACATCATGAAATAAGTAGAATGCTAATATGCAACTTTGAAAATTTAAAGTTAAATAGTTACCAGCAGGTCATCCGAGCCCAACTGACACACAAAAGAAAATGGAGTTTGAATTAACAGGTGTAAACTGACATCTCGCCAAGAGGCAGGCAACCTTTAAAAGATTTATAACAAAGAGTGACTGACAACTGCAGTGCAGCGCGGTAAAATTTAAATTGATGTAATTAAAACAGTTATATAAGTGTTTAAAAAGTGAAAGTAATATCAAGAAGTAATCAAGGGATGTACCTTATACCTCGTAGACAAGAATCACAGTTTAATTTGAACAAGTGAGGGCACTTCACACAATTATATGGAAAAGTGCCTACGTTAGTACTGGTAATCCAGTTAACTAACTAATATATTAGATATTACAACAGTATAACTCCCATATATCGCAGCTCAAAAAGCAAGAAAAAATATGCAATAATTTAAGAAAATTTATAAATCAGTTTAGCAAAATGTAATTTATAATTAATATCAATAATGCAAAATTTTATCCTATGGAAAATTTTAAATTGTTCAATCTATTAAGTAAACTGTTATTATCAAAAAAAGTGGGAAAAGCTTGAAAAAACCACCAAAAACTTTTTTACAATAAAATAATTTAAGTGTAATAACATCGACTGATTCCGCAAGATCAATTAAAGAAGTGGGAAAAGCCTGAAAACCACAAAACTTTTTTACAATATAATAATTTGAGTGTAATAATACCAACTAATTCTGCAAAATCAATGCATGGTATATTTGACTCAAGTTACTGATGTCAGTTCTCTTGTTAAGTACATTAGAGGTTTTTAATATGAAACACATCTCTAAGAACTGTCTTTTCGACAGGTTGCGTTCATTGCAAAGGATCTTGATTGATGAAGCCAAGATCCTTTGCAATGAACGCAACCTGTCGAAAAGACAGTTCTTAGAGATGTGTTTCATATTAAAAACCTCTAATGTACTTAACAAGAGAACTGACATCAGTAACTTGAGTCAAATATACCATGCATTGATTTTGCAGAATTAGTTGGTATTATTACACTCAAATTATTATATTGTAAAAAAGTTTTGTGGTTTTCAGGCTTTTCCCACTTCTTTAATTGATCTTGCGGAATCAGTCGATGTTATTACACTTAAATTATTTTATTGTAAAAAAGTTTTTGGTGGTTTTTTCAAGCTTTTCCCACTTTTTTTGATAATAACAGTTTACTTAATAGATTGAACAATTTAAAATTTTCCATAGGATAAAATTTTGCATTATTGATATTAATTATAAATTACATTTTGCTAAACTGATTTATAAATTTTCTTAAATTATTGCATATTTTTTCTTGCTTTTTGAGCTGCGATATATGGGAGTTATACTGTTGTAATATCTAATATATTAGTTAGTTAACTGGATTACCAGTACTAACGTAGGCACTTTTCCATATGATTGTGTGAAGTGCCCTCACTTGTTCAAATTAAACTGTGATTCTTGTCTACGAGGTATAAGGTACATCCCTTGATTACTTCTTGATATTACTTTCACTTTTTAAACACTTATATAACTGTTTTAATTACATCAATTTAAATTTTACCGCGCTGCACTGCAGTTGTCAGTCACTCTTTGTTATAAATCTTTTAAAGGTTGCCTGCCTCTTGGCGAGATGTCAGTTTACACCTGTTAATTCAAACTCCATTTTCTTTTGTGTGTCAGTTGGGCTCGGATGACCTGCTGGTAACTATTGAACTTTAAATTTTCAAAGTTGCATATTAGCATTCTACTTATTTCATGATGTTACCTAAAGTTAAAATGAAGTATGCTTAAATACTACTAAATTTTTTGGAAGTGTGAATCTGGTTTTTTCTTGGTTCATTCTTGACTTTAAAAAAGCAAGCCGGCTTTTTTACACTTGTTTTTTATATGTGACTGTTACCACATGGTCTTGTCTTTGGCTGTACTAAAGTTTTTTAAATATTAACTATACACTTAAATGTTATATACTTTTACATTACGTTGGTTCATGGATAAGGTTTTTTTACTATGTACATCTTATCTTTTGCTACATGTCTTTTTAAGGTAACGCTAGTGCTTTTTTACCTCTCTTTTGGATGTTGTTTCTTATACCACTCTTTTTGTAGATGAACTGATGATGTCTACTGAGCAGTAGACGAAACGTCTTCAATAAATAGATGAAGTAGCTGAATTCTTTGTCTCTTTTTTCACCCACTTGACCGATAAAACCCTACACTTACGAGTGCTCCTTTGGTATATTGGAATTGACGGTCGTACTCCTTTATGATATATATATATATATATATATATATATATATATATATACAACAAACAAGTGGTTTATTAGGGTTGCAGTCAGAAGTTTGGCCAGGATATCAAAGAAACACTCTTTTGACTTTTTGTCTAGCTTTCGGGGTTGTTTGACCCCTTTATCAAGACTCTGTAATATAAAACAAAAATGTAAGTATTTTAAAATATTACATTGTTTTAGTAAACCTACTAGTCGTTGAGATTATTAAAGAGAAGCTTGATGATGCTCAACATTTCAAATTAACACAAATATTGAAAAAAGAAAACAAAGGACACAATACATTTTAAAATTTTTGAATAATTAGCAGAAATACAATAATTATTCTGTCATGTTAACCTACTGATAATGTAAGTCAAAAACTCTGACACATAGAGAACAGAAAGAAGAAACAATCAAATTAAAAAGTATCAAATAAAAAAGTAATTAAGTGTTATGATTATTGTGGTTCTTTTTAAAACATCAGAGGCCCATACAAGGTGTGTTCAAATTCACTAACTGTACTTAAGAGTATGCAACTCATTATACGTCCATGTGTGTTTTGTAAAACAAACAAGTATTTTTATGTTTTGGTTTTTAGTGTTGCGCAAGTAGATAACAATATATGTTGCTAAGTTTTTCTATATCTGATTTTTTATTTATACATGAGTTGCTAGATTTTATGCAACACATTTCCACAAAAACGCGTTTACAGTGGTTTGTTTCCCTTGCCAAAATACAGGAACCCTCGAAATTGAACTCATGTTTCAATGTTATAGCATGTTCTGTTAGTGCACATGCATTAATTTTGTTAACTTTTATGTCACTACGGTGACTGATGGCTCTACTATGGAAATTACGAAATGTTTCGCCAATGTACACGTTGTTACAATTGAAACAAGGTATAGAATATACAACATTCGAAGATTCCTGCATAGTGAAGGGATCCTTAGTTTTTGTGTATAACATAGACACCGTTTTCACATTCCTTGTTGCGATTTTTAAGCCATTCACATTTTTGAAAATGTTGAATAGCTTCGGTGTCAGATCAGGAATGTAGGGCAAGGAACCAAAAGTTATTTTGGGTGGTACTACTGATGTGTTGCCTGTCAGTTGTCGGACTTCATTATTATGACAATTTCGTCCGTCAGCTGATTGACAAGAAGGAGAACCAAAAATAAGTTTGTTTAGAAGCCCTATGGGATAAGAATGGGATATATATATATATACACACACCGGCAAAATTAGCCGAACACGTTAAAAATGGGACATGTTTGATGTCTCGTATTTCATAAACCAGTGGTCCGATTTGAGTGATTCTTTTAGTATGTTATAGCCTTATTATTTAAGAATATCGGTGTAATAATATTGTTGCTAGACAGGTAAATGTCATTTTATACCGGGTGTAACAAGCATACTGTGTTTTTTTCTTAAAGTTCGGAACACCCTGTGGAATATTCCAGCATATATAAAATATTAAAATTAAAACTCGATTGTAGAATTATGCTTTCTTAACATTTTATTTTTTGATTCATTTGCTTATGTTGGAAAATAAAAAAGTTATGTGCTTTAACAACTAGCCATGTTTTTTATCAATAAATCCTCATAGTAGGGGAGAAAAGTATGCTAAATTTGCAATTACTCGAGCGTTCTTGTGACCTGGAGTGGATTGTGAAGAGTGGGTGCTACAACCAAAAAAAGTGAAGTTAGTTTTCCATAAAGTGTGGGACTCTCCATTTTGCAATTTAATTTTCCATTTCCACCAATCGTTTTTTCCGATTATAGCGCTATTTATCCATAATAGGAAAAAATGTTGCAAATAAAAGTTGCTTATTTTTACGTCAAGGATCCAGATCTGCAATAAAAATTGGGGGCTCCTATTTAATATTTTAATGTAACCCCCCACCCCACCTCCGTGGGGGAATATTGAATACGTGTATTTTGCAGTTTTAAGATCTGATGTTCATTTCGCAAAATATCGCAGGGTTCGTATTTATAATTTTTAATTTACCCCCACCCCTCTCCGTGGGGTGTCACGAGCCCCCCACAGAGGTGGGGTGGGGGATTTAATTTAAAATCTTAAATAGGAGCCCCCAATTTTTATTGCAGATTTGGATTCTTTACGTAAAAATAAGCAACTTTTATTCGATATATTTTTTCGAATTATGGATAGATCGGAGAAAAATGATTGTTTCAAATGGAAACTTAAATTAAAAAATGAAAAGTCCCCCACTTTATGGAAAACTTAACGTAACCTTTTTCTGATTTTGGCACATGCTCTTCACAATCCAATAGGTCCCCATAACGCTCGAGTAACTACAAATTTAGTATACTTTCCTCCCCTACTATGAGGATTTATTGATGAAAAACATGGATAGTTCTTAACGCACATAACTTTTTTATTATCTCACATAAGTAAATGAATCGAAAAGAAAAATGTTAAGCAAGCCTAAGTCTAGAATCGAGTATTAATTCTAATATTTTACATATGCTAGAATATTCCACAGGGTGTTCCAAACTTTAAGAAAAAAACACAGTATGATTGGTACACTCAGTATAAAATGGTATTTACCTGTCTAGCAACAATATTATTACACCGATATTCTTAAATAATAAGGCTATAACATACTAAAAGAATTACTCAAATCGGACCACTGGTTTATGAAATACGAGACATCAAACATGTCCCATTTTTAACGTGTTCGGCTAATTTTGCCGGTGTGTGTATATATGTCAAATGAGAAAATAAAATATTCTCTTGGTAGCCCGGCGAATAGCAAAATCAAGCTTTATAACAATAAAGCTATGAAAGGCGATGTAACGGAATCCTTTTTCCGACAATACATCATGCAAACACCGTTTGGGCTAATCAATTCGTCTCTTACTGGAGAATACAGTAAAATGAAATGGATAATTGCATTTTAGTTGGATTCAAACCTCACCGGAGCCCGACTAGTTTCGAGTCATGTCAACTCGTCATCAGGGGACACTAGGTGAGTGTTCGAATTCAAGTAAAATGCAATTATTATTTGGTGGATTTATAGAAGAAACCCACCAGAGTATGCTTAGCGCGACCTCTATGTGTCAAATGAGAAAATAAAATATTCTCTTGGTAGCCCGGCGAATAGCAAAATCAAGCTTTATAACAATAAAGCTATGAAAGGCGATGTAACGGAATCCTTTTTCCGACAATACATCATGCAAACACCGTTTGGGCTAACCAATTCGTCTCTTACTGGAGAATACAGTAAAATGAAATGGATAATTGCATTTTAGTTGGATTCGAACCTCACCGGAGCCCGACTAGTTTCGAGTCATGCCAACTCGTCATCAGGGGACACTAGGTGAGTGTTCGAATTCAAGTAAAATGCAATTGATAAAAAAGATCAAGGCAGGTTTTGTTTATATTTGATTCAGAGTTGGACCACCATCTCCATATAGCTATTTCAGCATCCTTATGCCTCATCGGTGAAGCTCAGAAGTCTCAACTCTGAAGGAAATACAAACAATTCTGCCAATTTAAGGCAAACCATCGCAATGCAATGAACCCACCTGTGAGTGGCAATTCAGCGACATCTCTCGTATTACGAGGAAAACAACGAAAAGCCCCAGATGCAAAGTTTACTACCTTTTAAACAATTAGAATAATTGAAATAAAAATATAATAAACAATATTTTAAATCCAAGACTTTTCGTTACTAAACTGCTTTCTGGCTGCATCCCATATCTCCGGATTTTACAATATATAATCACAAGAGACGACGAAAGTAGGAGAAAGCAAATAGAGGACGCTTAGGCCACGCATTTACCTTCCCTTCGCCAAGGAAAAGGACCGAAAGACAGTTTCTAAATACTCAAACTGAGTAAAAATGAAAAAGATAAAAAAGATCAAGGCAGGTTTTGTTTATATTTGATTCAGAGTTGGACCACCATCTCCATATAGCTATTTCAGCATCCTTATGACTCATCGGTGAAGCTCAGAGTGCAATTATTAAAATGCAGTTAGTAAAATGCAATTATTATTTGGTGGATTTATAGAAGAAACCCAGCAGAGTATGCTTAGCGCGACCTCTATGTGTCAAATGAGAAAATAAAATATTCTCTTGGTAGCCCGGCGAATAGCAAAATCAAGCTTTATAACAATAAAGCTATGAAAGGCGATGTAACGGAATCCTTTTTCCGACAATACATCATGCAAACACCGTTTGGGCTAACCAATTCGTCTCTTACTGGAGAATACAGTAAAATGAAATGGATAATTGCATTTTAGTTGGATTCGAACCTCACCGGAGCCCGACTAGTTTCGAGTCATGTCAACTCGTCATCAGGGGACACTAGGTGAGTGTTCGAATTTAAGTAAAATGCAATTATTGCCTTTGGTTAGCCCAAACGGTGTTTGCATGATGTATTGTCGGAAAAAGGATTCCGTTACATCGCCTTTCATAGCTTTATTGTTATAAAGCTTGATTTTGCTATTCGCCGGGCTACCAAGAGAATATTTTATTTTCTCATTTGACACATAGAGGTCGCGCTAAGCATACTCTGGTGGGTTTCTTCTATAAATCCACCAAATAATAATTGCATTTTACTTGAATTCGAACACTCACCTAGTGTCCCCTGATGACGAGTTGACATGACTCGAAACTAGTCGGGCTCCGGTGCGTGAGGTTCGAATCCAACTAAAATGCAATTATCCATTTCATATATATATATATATATATATATATATATATATATATATATATATATATATATATAAATATATATCATAAAGGAGTACGACCGTCAATTCCAATATAACAAAGGAGCACTCGTAAGTGTAGGGTTTTATCGGTCAAGTGGGTGAAAAACGAGACAAAGAATTCAGCTACTTCATCTATTTATTGAAGACGTTTCGTCTACTGCTCAGTAGACATCATCAGTTCATCTACAAAAAGAGTGGTATAAGAGACAACATCCAAAAGAGAGGTAAACAAGCACTAGCGTTACCTTAAAAAGACATGTAGCAAACGATAAGATGTACATAGTAAAAAAAACCTTATCCATGAACCAACGTAATGTAAAAGTATATAACATTTAAGTGTATAGTTAATATTTAAAAAACTTTAGTACAGCCAAAGACAAGACCATGTGGTAACAGTCATATATAAAAAACAAGTGGAAAAAAGCCGGCTTGCTTTTTTTGAAGTCAAGAATGAACCAAGAAAAAACCAGATTCACTTCCAAAAACTTAGTAGTATTTAAGCATACTTCATTTTAACTTTAGGTAACATCATTAAATGAGTAGAATGCTAATATGCAACTTTAAAAATTTAAGGTCAAATAGTTACCAGCAGGTCATCCTAGCCCAACCGACACACAAAAGAAAATGGAGTTTGAATTATCAGGTGTAAACTGACATCTCGCCAAGAGGCAGGCAACCTTTAAAAAATTATAACAAAGAGTGACTGACAACTGCAGTGCAGCGCGGTAAAATTTAAATTGATGTAATTAAAACAGTTATAAAAGTGTTTAAAAAGTGAAAGTAATATCAAGAAGTAATCAAGGGATGTACCTTATACCTCGTAGACAAGAATCACAGTTTATTTTAAACAAGTGAGGGCACTTCACACAATTATATGGAAAAGTGCCTACGTTAGTACTGGTAATCCAGTTAACTAACTAATATATAAGATAGTACAATAGTATAACTCCCATATATCGCAGCTCAAAAAGCAAGAAAAAAATATATGCAATAATTTAAGAAAATTTATAAATCAGTTTAGCAAATTGTAATTTATAATTAATATCAATAATGCAACATTTTATCCTATAGCAAAATTTTAAATTGTACATCTAATAAGTAAACTGTTATTATCAAAAAAAAAAAAAAGTGGGAAAAGCTTGAAAAAACCAACAAAAACTTTTTTACAACAAAATAATTTAAGTGAATAACATCGACTGATTCAGCAAGATCACTATTAAAGAAGTGGAAAAAGCCTGAAAACCACAAAACTTTTTTACAATATAATAATTTGAGTGTAATAATACCAACTAATTCTGCAAAATCAATGCATGGTATATTTGACTCAAGTTACTGATGTCAGTTCTCTTGTTAAGTACATTAGAGGTTTTTAATATGAAACACATCTCTAAGAACTGTCTTTTCGACAGGTTGCGTTCATTGCAAAGGATCTTGGCTTCATCAAAGTCCACCTTATGGTTTGTATCTATTGCATGTTGGGCTAAGGCACAAGTTGGTTTTTTCAAATTGATATCACTACGGTGTGAAATTAAACGTGATTTTAAAGCTCGCTTTGTCTGCCCTACATAACATGCGTCACATTCAGCACAAGGTATGTGGTAGACCACATTAACTTGTTCCAAAGGGGACAAGGGTGTTTTAGTCTTAGAGAACAAATTTCTGACTGTTCTTGCGTTCTTAATTGCAATCTTAACAGGAATATTATTATTTTTATATAGTTTAATAAGTTTATCAGTAACCTGAGGAAAATAAGGAAGTGAAGAAAACTGGGAAACAGGAGTCCCAAGATTAGTAGTAGGCAGAATTGTGATGTTAACAGTATTATTCGATATTGATCTAAGTTGGTCACCATTGGGTATGTCGTTCAGAGAAGAACCGTAGCTTTGGGAAAAAAGAAATTTATTGATAAGGGAGGAAGGGTAGGAATTATCTACCAATATACTTCTGAGTAGCAGAAGGGATTCCCTTCGATTAACCGGATGTGCCAACCTATGTAGCCTACAGCTTAAAGCTTTAATAAGATTTATTTTATATTTAAAAGGATGACAAGAATGGTAGTTGAGAAACCTATTAGAGGCCATAGGTTTCCTATACCAACTTGTACAAAGTGTGTTATCTCCACTTCTAGTGACACGCATGTCCAAGAAGGGGATACTATGGTTGTTGGGGTCCTCGAGTTCACATGTGAACTGCAAATGAGGATCAAACCCATTGAAGATGGACAAGGTGGCCTGAGTCTTGTCTGGTGGTAAGGCTAGTAATAGGTCGTCCACATAACGTTTAACAAAAGGAACTTGAAAATCTAAATAACCCAGACGGTCAGATACTAAATCATCCAAAACATAATTCACTAGGATGGGTGAAATCGAGGAACCCATTGGTGTCCCAAAAATTTGTAAATAAAATTTGTCGTTGAAGACCAAAAAATTAGTGTCAAACACTAATTGGAGCAATTCTGCAAACACTTCCCAGGAAACTGGAGAATTAGGTTGGATAATATTCCAATGATTTCTTAGTGAAGTAAGGACACTAGCTAGGGGGAGGTTAGTAAAAAGTGAAACTACATCAAAACTCACCAAAATATAACCATGTGGTAGCTTAAAGTCATTAATAAATTCACTAAATTGAAAAGAGTCAACAATGTTGTAATCATTATTGTAATTATAAGATTTTGACAAGATATCAGTCAAAAATTTTGCAATATGTATGTTGGGTGAATTAATTGAGGAAACAATAGGCCTCATGCTCAATGTGGGCTTGTGAATTTTGGGCAGACAATAAAATCTTGGAGCATAACCATCATAATTATGTAATGACTTAGCTAAAGTTTGATCTATGATCTTAATATTTTTTAAGTGAGTAATGAATTTATTAATTTTGTTAGAAAATTTTGAACAGGGATTTGAAGTAAGAATAATAATATTCCTAAGTAAATAATAATATTCCTGTTAAGATTGCAATTAAGAACGCAAGAACAGTCAGAAATTTGTTCTCTAAGACTAAAACACCCTTGTCCCCTTTGGAACAAGTTAATGTGGTCTACCACATACCTTGTGCTGAATGTGACGCATGTTATGTAGGGCAGACAAAGCGAGCTTTAAAATCACGTTTAATTTCACACCGTAGTGATATCAATTTGAAAAAACCAACTTGTGCCTTAGCCCAACATGCAATAGATACAAAACATAAGGTGGACTTTGATGAAGCCAAGATCCTTTGCAATGAACGCAACCTGTCGAAAAGACAGTTCTTAGAGATGTGTTTCATATTAAAAACCTCTAATGTACTTAACAAGAGAACTGACATCAGTAACTTGAGTCAAATATACCATGCATTGATTTTGCAGAATTAGTTGGTATTATTACACTCAAATTATTATATTGTAAAAAAGTTTTGTGGTTTTCAGGCTTTTTCCACTTCTTTAATAGTGATCTTGCTGAATCAGTCGATGTTATTCACTTAAATTATTTTGCTGTAAAAAAGTTTTTGGTGGTTTTTTCAAGCTTTTCCCACTTTTTTTTTTTTTTGATAATAACAGTTTACTTATTAGATGTACAATTTAAAATTTTGCTATAGGATAAAATGTTGCATTATTGATATTAATTATAAATTACAATTTGCTAAACTGATTTATAAATTTTCTTAAATTATTGCATATATTTTTTTCTTGCTTTTTGAGCTGCGATATATGGGAGTTATACTATTGTACTATCTTATATATTAGTTAGTTAACTGGATTACCAGTACTAACGTAGGCACTTTTCCATATAATTGTGTGAAGTGCCCTCACTTGTTTAAAATAAACTGTGATTCTTGTCTACGAGGTATAAGGTACATCCCTTGATTACTTCTTGATATTACTTTCACTTTTTAAACACTTTTATAACTGTTTTAATTACATCAATTTAAATTTTACCGCGCTGCACTGCAGTTGTCAGTCACTCTTTGTTATAATTTTTTAAAGGTTGCCTGCCTCTTGGCGAGATGTCAGTTTACACCTGATAATTCAAACTCCATTTTCTTTTGTGTGTCGGTTGGGCTAGGATGACCTGCTGGTAACTATTTGACCTTAAATTTTTAAAGTTGCATATTAGCATTCTACTCATTTAATGATGTTACCTAAAGTTAAAATGAAGTATGCTTAAATACTACTAAGTTTTTGGAAGTGAATCTGGTTTTTTCTTGGTTCATTCTTGACTTCAAAAAAAGCAAGCCGGCTTTTTTCCACTTGTTTTTTATATATGACTGTTACCACATGGTCTTGTCTTTGGCTGTACTAAAGTTTTTTAAATATTAACTATACACTTAAATGTTATATACTTTTACATTACGTTGGTTCATGGATAAGGTTTTTTTTACTATGTACATCTTATCGTTTGCTACATGTCTTTTTAAGGTAACGCTAGTGCTTGTTTACCTCTCTTTTGGATGTTGTCTCTTATACCACTCTTTTTGTAGATGAACTGATGATGTCTACTGAGCAGTAGACGAAACGTCTTCAATAAATAGATGAAGTAGCTGAATTCTTTGTCTCTTTTTTCACCCACTTGACCGATAAAACCCTACACTTACGAGTGCTCCTTTGTTATATTGGAATTGACGGTCGTACTCCTTTATGATGTCTTCTGTTACAGAGGGTTTTTACGCTAATACCAGGCGCATCCATGGGGAACTACCAGTGAAAAAGCTCAAGAGATGGACCAATTTGACCGAAAAACTAGCTACAGCTGAAGCAAGAAGAACTTTCCTTCTAGAGTGCAGGAGAACCAAGAAAATTCCAAGATTTATCACAGATACCACTTCTAACATACTTACTACTACCACAGGAACCCACGATCACACACTCCAACGCAGGAGCCAGGCTCTTAATAGACAGGTGAGGGCACGATTACTTAATTTCCATATATCGAAGGTTCATTCAGATATTAAATTCATTTTTGGTCAAATAAATAATGTCACTGATTTCTTAGATCACACTTTACCTGCATCTTTGTTAGATAGGTTTGAGACCTCTTTACACAAGAAATTTAATTTCGTTTATAAAAAAACTATTTTACATCTTCAGAGTAAGCTTGATAAATTGGGTGCACCAGACTTCCACAAAATTCCATTTAATCCTAATTGGATAAAGAATCTTTCTAATGTGGATGTTCCTCAAAATATTCTAAAGCTACTATCTTTGGGCCCTAAATTTGGTCTGGAACCTACCTTCAAAGATTATTCAATCAGTAGGACCCTTGCAGATGTAGAAAATATATTGTCTCATGCAGACAATGCTGATCTTCTTTCCCTAAGGTCATCTTCTAATAACATTCTGTTGAATTATACCAACCGCCCTAGGCAATCCATATCTGAAATTGATAAGATTTATAGGGAAACGGTATCGTTTTTAAAAACCCACCCTAATCTTCTCGTTCTCACCAGTGACAAAGGCAATGCCACTGTTCTTATGGATAAAGATCAATATATCAGCCTCAGTCAATCATTGTTAGATGACGTTAGGTACTACCAACCTCTTACTTCAAATCCCTGTTCAAAATTTTCTAACAAAATTAATAAATTCATTACTCACTTAAAAAATATTAAGATCATAGATCAAACTTTAGCTAAGTCATTACATAATTATGATGGTTATGCTCCAAGATTTTATTGTCTGCCCAAAATTCACAAGCCCACATTGAGCATGAGGCCTATTGTTTCCTCAATTAATTCACCCAACATACATATTGCAAAATTTTTGACTGATATCTTGTCAAAATCTTATAATTACAATAATGATTACAACATTGTTGACTCTTTTCAATTTAGTGAATTTATTAATGACTTTAAGCTACCACATGGTTATATTTTGGTGAGTTTTGATGTAGTTTCACTTTTTACTAACCTCCCCCTAGCTAGTGTCCTTACTTCACTAAGAAATCATTGGAATATTATCCAACCTAATTCTCCAGTTTCCTGGGAAGTGTTTGCAGAATTGCTCCAATTAGTGTTTGACACTAATTTTTTGGTCTTCAACGACAAATTTTATTTACAAATTTTTGGGACACCAATGGGTTCCTCGATTTCACCCATCCTAGTGAATTATGTTTTGGATGATTTAGTATCTGACCGTCTGGGTTATTTAGATTTTCAAGTTCCTTTTGTTAAACGTTATGTGGACGACCTATTACTAGCCTTACCACCAGACAAGACTCAGGCCACCTTGTCCATCTTCAATGGGTTTGATCCTCATTTGCAGTTCACATGTGAACTCGAGGACCCCAACAACCATAGTATCCCCTTCTTGGACATGCGTGTCACTAGAAGTGGAGATAACACACTTTGTACAAGTTGGTATAGGAAACCTATGGCCTCTAATAGGTTTCTCAACTACCATTCTTGTCATCCTTTTAAATATAAAATAAATCTTATTAAAGCTTTAAGCTGTAGGCTACATAGGTTGGCACATCCGGTTAATCGAAGGGAATCCCTTCTGCTACTCAGAAGTATATTGGTAGATAATTCCTACCCTTCCTCCCTTATCAATAAATTTCTTTTTTCCCAAAGCTACGGTTCTTCTCTGAACGACATACCCAATGGTGACCAACTTAGATCAATATCGAATAATACTGTTAACATCACAATTCTGCCTACTACTAATCTTGGGACTCCTGTTTCCCAGTTTTCTTCACTTCCTTATTTTCCTCAGGTTACTGATAAACTTATTAAACTATATAAAAATAATAATATTCCTGTTAAGATTGCAATTAAGAACGCAAGAACAGTCAGAAATTTGTTCTCTAAGACTAAAACACCCTTGTCCCCTTTGGAACAAGTTAATGTGGTCTACCACATACCTTGTGCTGAATGTGACGCATGTTATGTAGGGCAGACAAAGCGAGCTTTAAAATCACGTTTAATTTCACACCGTAGTGATATCAATTTGAAAAAACCAACTTGTGCCTTAGCCCAACATGCAATAGATACAAACCATAAGGTGGACTTTGATGAAGCCAAGATCCTTTGCAATGAACGCAACCTGTCGAAAAGACAGTTCTTAGAGATGTGTTTCATATTAAAAACCTCTAATGTACTTAACAAGAGAACTGACATCAGTAACTTGAGTCAAATATACCATGCATTGATTTTGCAGAATTAGTTGGTATTATTACACTCAAATTATTATATTGTAAAAAAGTTTTGTGGTTTTCAGGCTTTTTCCACTTCTTTAATAGTGATCTTGCTGAATCAGTCGATGTTATTCACTTAAATTATTTTGTTGTAAAAAAGTTTTTGTTGGTTTTTTCAAGCTTTTCCCACTTTTTTTTTTTTTGATAATAACAGTTTACTTATTAGATGTACAATTTAAAATTTTGCTATAGGATAAAATGTTGCATTATTGATATTAATTATAAATTACAATTTGCTAAACTGATTTATAAATTTTCTTAAATTATTGCATATATTTTTTTCTTGCTTTTTGAGCTGCGATATATGGGAGTTATACTATTGTACTATCTTATATATTAGTTAGTTAACTGGATTACCAGTACTAACGTAGGCACTTTTCCATATAATTGTGTGAAGTGCCCTCACTTGTTTAAAATAAACTGTGATTCTTGTCTACGAGGTATAAGGTACATCCCTTGATTACTTCTTGATATTACTTTCACTTTTTAAACACTTTTATAACTGTTTTAATTACATCAATTTAAATTTTACCGCGCTGCACTGCAGTTGTCAGTCACTCTTTGTTATAATTTTTTAAAGGTTGCCTGCCTCTTGGCGAGATGTCAGTTTACACCTGATAATTCAAACTCCATTTTCTTTTGTGTGTCGGTTGGGCTAGGATGACCTGCTGGTAACTATTTGACCTTAAATTTTTAAAGTTGCATATTAGCATTCTACTCATTTAATGATGTTACCTAAAGTTAAAATGAAGTATGCTTAAATACTACTAAGTTTTTGGAAGTGAATCTGGTTTTTTCTTGGTTCATTCTTGACTTCAAAAAAAGCAAGCCGGCTTTTTTCCACTTGTTTTTTATATATGACTGTTACCACATGGTCTTGTCTTTGGCTGTACTAAAGTTTTTTAAATATTAACTATACACTTAAATGTTATATACTTTTACATTACGTTGGTTCATGGATAAGGTTTTTTTTACTATGTACATCTTATCGTTTGCTACATGTCTTTTTAAGGTAACGCTAGTGCTTGTTTACCTCTCTTTTGGATGTTGTCTCTTATACCACTCTTTTTGTAGATGAACTGATGATGTCTACTGAGCAGTAGACGAAACGTCTTCAATAAATAGATGAAGTAGCTGAATTCTTTGTCTCGTTTTTCACCCACTTGACCGATAAAACCCTACACTTACGAGTGCTCCTTTGTTATATATATATATATATATATATATATATATATATATATATATATATATATATATATATATATATATATATATATATATATACGTTTTGGGACTGTATAAGCGGTCAAACAAATATATATATATATATATATATATATATATTGTTATATTTCTATTTGATATGAAAATTAAATTTTGATAATTATAAACAGAATTCAATTTAATATAAAATATTTTCAATTTTCTCAACCACGGGCATATAAATTTAAAACAACCTGTATACAACAAATTGTTATATTTAATTTTAAGAAGTGATTAAATAAGACTCAAGTGAAATCGATAATAGGCCATTATCGTTTGTTCGCGGAAGGATCGATCATTAGCCGATGCTAAATAAGACTAAGTGGAAATAGAGAGTAGGTCATTAAAATTTGTATATAGTAGAAAGTAATTTTAGAATGGGAATTAACTATTTTCTTTGAAATCCATTAAGCATATTTAGAAAGTTTAAAAATTGGTTTTGAGGAATACTGCGAATGAGAGTTGGTGGTGGAAGTTTGATTTGTGAATCTGGAAGGGATATTTAGAAAGCAGGGGAATGAATGACAAATAGAGATCAGAATGTTTTGAGCTGTCGAGAAGTGAAGTCGAGTAGTAGACGGTAGTGTACGGAGAGTGAGAAAGCCTGTGTAGTTCCGTGAGTGTGGAGTATCTATCGTAGAACGAGAGGTAGGCCAGGTTGAGAGTAAAAGAACCTCCTTGAGCCAAGAGTTCCCGGTAGCTGATTGCAGTTTCGAAAAAGGTAGAACACAGCATCACGACAGAAGCAGGAAACGAGAGCTATACGAGCTAGTTTCAGAGGAGAACATTACTGGAAGCCAGGACGAGGTTTTGATTGCAGCCAAGGATAGCAGGAAACGGGTCTTGTGTGAAGACATTCTCAGTGCACCAGAAAAAGGTCAGTCTCATTTTTTTGGACATGAATGTATGGGTTTTTCGTAGTAAATACCATATTTAAAATTGAAGAAACATAATCAATAATATCAGAAAAGCTTCATCAAACTTAAATAGAATTGTTGCTAATAAATCATAATAGTTAAATGTTAATAAAAACTTTCAATTGGAAATCAAAAGAAAATAAGATTCCCATGTGTAAATGTTATGTTTAAGAATAATAAGATATAGCAAATATTAAGCAGTGATTGCCATTTGAATAAAATAAACAATATTTTGATTACAATTGTAACCCATATGTGTTATTATTTTACTCTTTTCTTTCCTATCCCGATTAGGAACCATTAAGAAATACTTAGAAGCCACGTATGTAAGTAATTAATTTTATAAATAGCCCTGAGATTAAAAACATATTGATATGTGATCTGGTAAATTAATTAGATTATTAGTAATGTATTGATTAAATTAAATGACATATAAAATTATCATCTCATATCAATAATCAAGATCACAACAACTGTCGTCCAACGTGGAGGGCATTGTAAAGTATTTCTAGTGGCAAATTTGAAGGATAGAAAGAGTAAAGCCGGTATTTGAAAATTTATATGCCTGTGGTAAAAAGTGAGATAATTACATTTGATAACATAAAATTTTAGATCTCTTTAGGTACAAATTTTACATAACTGATTTAATATTTTATTTTTACGATATTACATTTGATATATTTATTGACAATTTATAATATTTGGGTGAGAAAAAGTCGTCTTGGTAACATACTAGTAAAATTTCATATTTGGCGGGGACAGTACTTCTTGAAAACAAATGTCTGTGACAAGAAGCCAAAGCAAGGACAACAAAAAACAAAAAGAACATTCAGACCAAGAAGATATTTTAGACACGACAATCATGGCATCAGAACAGCAAGAATTATCAGGAATAGATAAACTATTACAACTGATGCAACTCCAGTCACAAAAACTGGATGACAATCAACGAAAAGTGGATCGAAAAATGGATGAAACACAACAAAAATTGGATCAAAAAATGGATGAAACACAACAAAAAGTGGATAAAAAAATGGATGAAACACAACAAAAATTGGATCAAAAAATGGATGAAACACAACAAAAAATGAAACAAGCAATAGAAGAGAACAACAAGAAAATGGAGGAACGCATAGGAAAGTATGAAAAGGAAGTAAAAGGATGTTTGACAATGATCAAGAACGATATGGGACAACAAGAGACAGAGATTAAAGAAATCAAAAGCAAAATAAAGGAAATAACGAATTGCCAGAAAAAGGAAATAGAAAATTTGGAAAATAAGTTGGAAAATGCTATTCAAGTAGACAGAGAAGAAGTGAAAAAAAGAATCACAGAAATAGAAAAACAAGTCACCGAAAACCGGACGCAACAAAATGTAGGAGAAAGAAGAGAAATGGTTATACATAGCACAGATGACGTGAGGATAAGGTTTGGCGGGGATGTAAGAAGATTACACCCAGTGCCGTTCATAAATAGCCTGAAAAAGAAAATACAACACATCGGAAATTTCGAAACAGCAAAAGAAACTATCAGAAACCATCTCAAATATGAAGCAAGCCTATGGTTCGATAGTAAAGAAGAAGAATTCGGCAATTGGCAACAATTTGAACAAAAATTTTTGAATTATTTCTGGGGAAAAGTCCAACAATTGGAAATTAACAAGGAATTGCAAAATGGGAAATACAATGATAGGATGGGTGTATCAGAAAGGACATATGCTTTGCAAATTTACAATAATGCAAAACATTTACAATATAATTACTCATCGGAACAATTAGTCGAACTGATTGCAAGACATTTCGAGGAGACGCTGGAAGACCATATCACATTGCAAAATTACAAAGACATAGATAGTTTATGCCAATTCCTACAAATAAGAGAATCACGTCTAAGAGAAAGAAAATCAAGAAGGTCGCGAGAAGATTACAGGCCCCGAGAAACACAAGATTACAGAGATAGAAATCAAAATAGGAGGGACTATACAAGACGAGATTTTAATCCCAGAAGGGAAAACGAAAATAGAGACAACGGAAGAGGAAATTATGAACAAAGAAATAGGCAATGGAATGAGGACAGAAATCGAGAATACCAGAATAGAAACACCACACGCTCAAATCAAGAAAACAGAAATAATGGTAGACAAAATGAACAGGGATATCGAGAAAACCGAAACAGATCCGACAGACCAAGAGAAAATAGAAGAGAAGTAAATAATACCCAGACAGATGAATATGACGGAGAGAGACATTATGACGAAAATATAAACAACGATGAGCAACCGGCGTTTTTTCACGACGGCGCTCACTAAAAACCAAAAATCAAACAGGAATCTTTTGTCACCCCAAGGAGTTTATTAAATTGGCAGGAAACAACGAAAAGAAAAATGGAGTTAATTTAAAATTTGTGGATGGATTTATCAACGAGAAACCAATTAAAATTATGATAGACACTGGATCTGAAATAACATTGGTCAACAGAAAACTAATAGAAGAAGTTAACTTAACAAATTTAATTTATAAAATACCTAGGGTAAATTTAGTGGGCGCAAACAAACGGACATTGGCAACTATAAATGAAGGCATACGAGTAATGGTACGACTGGGCAAGAATATGTATGCACTACAATGTGTAATAATGCCAAACATGTCACATGACATGATAGTAGGAGTGGACGAATTGGCAGAAAAACATGTAGTGATAGATTTTAAAAATAATACGATGAAACTAACAGAAGAAAAAGAAAAAGAACAGGACAAGGAACATGAGAAACAAAATACGGACGAATCAGGTAAAGAACAAACAGTGGAAATGAATTTGGCAGCGAAACAAGGACAAAGAAGAAAAAGGAGAAAAGGTCAGAAAAAGATAAAAGAAAATGAAACCTGTGGCTCCTCAAAAGAAGAGTTGAGCCCAGAAGAAGAAAATTTGAGAGTATCAGAAACAAAGGAAACCTGGGATTCCTCAAAAGAAGAGACGGGCTCAGGAGAAGAAGAAATAAAGCTAAAAAATGAAAGTGAAAAGAATATGATTGAAACAGTGGTATTTGAAGAGGAGGTATATGCAAACGAGGATGCAGAATGCACGGTAAACATGTGTGAAGAATCTGAGAAAAAAGACAGAAAATTGATATGTGGAGAAGGGAAAGAAAAAGAATTGCGGTTGATGTTAAGAAACTACGAAAATTTGATCAATGAGGAAAACAGAGTGGCTAAAAAGTACGAACATTCATTTGAGGTAAAAAACTTGGGAAATTTTCGATCAAAGACTTACCCGATTCCATACAAGTATCGACAAGAGGTGAAAGAAGAAATAAATAAAATGTTGGAAGATCAAATCATCGAAAGATGTGATTCACCGTATGTTAACCCGATTGTGATAGTAAAGAAAAGCAATGGAGAATTGAGATTATGTTTAGATGCCAGGAATATCAACCAGCACACTGTATCACAATATGAATCACCTCTAAACATCGAGGCCATTTTTGGAAGAATTACCGGGTCACACATATTTTCGAAAATTGACTTAAAACACAGTTTTTGGTTGATACCGTTAGCTGAAAAGTGTAGAAACTACACCGCTTTTTCTATTGATGGTATTGTCTACCGGTTTAAGGTAGTGCCATTTGGATTGCAGAGTGCTTGTGCTGCACTCGTCCGAGCTCTACATACCATTTTGAATCGCCATGAAGATTTCATAGTTCATTATATCGATGATTTATTAATTTTTTCACAAGATACTCAGAGTCATCTGGAACACATAGAAATAATTCTGAAAGAATTGGACACAGCGGGATTGAAATTAAACATTGAAAAATGTCAATTTTTTCAAAAAGAAGTCATTTATTTGGGTTTTCAATTGGACACCAAAACAGTAAGATTAGCCGAAGACAGAGTCAAGCTCATAGATGAATACCCAAGACCAACGAATTTGAAAACATTGAGAGGTTTTCTTGGCACGATAAATTATTTTAAAAAGCTGATTCCCGATTTGAGCCAAAAGGAAATCCCTCTGATAAAATTGCTTAAAAAAGGAATAAAATGGAATTGGAAAGAAGAACAGGAGGAAGCTTTCGAAACATTAAAACGAGAATTCGCAAAAGGAACGAAAATATACCACCCCATTTACAATTTACCTTTTATACTCCGAACTGATGCGTCCATACAAAAATTTGCAGGAGTTCTGTCTCAAATACAAAACGACCAAGAAGTACCGATATGTTTTATATCTCGAGTGACTAAAACACATGAGAGAAAATATAGTGTTACAGAATTGGAGTTTGCCAGTGTACTATATTGCGTAAACAAATTGAGGTTTTACTTATTGGGAGCAAAATTCACAATCGAAACAGACCATGCAGCTTTAGTACATATCATGAAGAATAGATTAGTAAATAATAGAATACATAGAGGCATTCTGTTATTACAGGAGTATGATTTTGAGTTCCGATATATAAAAGGAAAAGACAACATAATAGCCGACGCTCTAACACGGGATGAGGACACCGGAAAAAAGGAAACAATTACTCTACAGGTGGGACTAAATAGATTAATACAAGAAGAAGGGATATATTCGTTAAATGAGATAAGGACAAACCAGGAAGACCTAGAGGAAAGAGAGAAAAGAAGAGCGGAAGTAGAAAATAACATATATTTTAAGAGAATAGACGGAAAGGAACTATATTTAGTGACACAGACATTGGCCGAAAAGATAATAAAGAAATTACATGAGGACAATGGGCATATCGGTAGCAGAAAAGTTTGGCTCGTTTTTAGGGAAAATTACATAAGCCGACAGGATTACCGCATTGCAAAGGAAATTACCCAGAAGTGCGATGTATGTCAAAAATATAAGAGTCGGAATTTCAAAAACGAAAATGTTGCCAAAAATATTGAAGCCCGAAACAAACTAGACATTGTAGCAATAGATATGTTAAGCGATCTAATTATGACCACTAAAAGGAACAAACATATTCTGGTAATGGTGGATGTGTTTTCAAAATACGTAAAATTATATAGTTGCCGCACCACAAAGGGGGAAGAAATATTAAGAAAACTCGACAATTTTATAGCCATAGTAGGAACACCAAAAAAGATTCTACTGGACAATGCAACGTATTTCCGAAATGATCGATTCAAGGGACAACTTCGAGAACGAGGAATAGAGACAAATTTTGTCAGCATCAGGCATCCACAGAGCAATCCTTCGGAACGATTCATACAGGAAGTGACGAAATTTCTTCGCATTGCAACAGATGGTCAACATCGCCACTGGGACAGGAAAATGGCGGAAATAGAAAGGTATCTAAATACAATTCCGAGCACAGTAACAAAAGAGACCCCAGAATACATCATGAAGGGTGTACTGCCGATAAGGCCATGGGAAGACCAAGAGCCAAAAGAATATCAACAGGTGATTGAAACCGTACAGAGAAGATTACGGCGAAGCAACGAAAAATATATCCAAAGACAGGAACAAAATAGAAAAAGAAGACCAGTGACTTTCCAAAAGGGTGAAAAAGTACTCGTGAGGGCATTACGAGTATCAAATCTTCCTGGGGGCATTTGCGCAAAGTTGATGCCTGTTTTCGAAGGCCCGTACATCGTGAATAATGAAAATGGGATAAATAGTTATGAGTTGAGGCACAGGAACTCGGAAAAGATCCGAGGAATTTATAATATTCACGATGTATACAAATATCACGAATAAAATACAGAATTCCATGAAGTAGATAGTAAGTTAGGATATAAGACGTAGATTAAAGTAAGGAAATATACAGGGAGTTGGTTTTGCCTCGAGAAAATTTATTTAAAAAAGCAGATAAATTTTATCGAATACAAGGCGGGGATTTGTTATATTTCTATTTGATATGAAAATTAAATTTTGATAATTATAAACAGAATTCAATTTAATATAAAATATTTTCAATTTTCTCAACCACGGGCATATAAATTTAAAACAACCTGTATACAACAAATTGTTATATTTAATTTTAAGAAGTGATTAAATAAGACTCAAGTGAAATCGATAATAGGCCATTATCGTTTGTTCGCGGAAGGATCGATCATTAGCCGATGCTAAATAAGACTAAGTGGAAATAGAGAGTAGGTCATTAAAATTTGTATATAGTAGAAAGTAATTTTAGAATGGGAATTAACTATTTTCTTTGAAATCCATTAAGCATATTTAGAAAGTTTAAAAATTGGTTTTGAGGAATACTGCGAATGAGAGTTGGTGGTGGAAGTTTGATTTGTGAATCTGGAAGGGATATTTAGAAAGCAGGGGAATGAATGACAAATAGAGATCAGAATGTTTTGAGCTGTCGAGAAGTGAAGTCGAGTAGTAGACGGTAGTGTACGGAGAGTGAGAAAGCCTGTGTAGTTCCGTGAGTGTGGAGTATCTATCGTAGAACGAGAGGTAGGCCAGGTTGAGAGTAAAAGAACCTCCTTGAGCCAAGAGTTCCCGGTAGCTGATTGCAGTTTCGAAAAAGGTAGAACACAGCATCACGACAGAAGCAGGAAACGAGAGCTATACGAGCTAGTTTCAGAGGAGAACATTACTGGAAGCCAGGACGAGGTTTTGATTGCAGCCAAGGATAGCAGGAAACGGGTCTTGTGTGAAGACATTCTCAGTGCACCAGAAAAAGGTCAGTCTCATTTTTTTGGACATGAATGTATGGGTTTTTCGTAGTAAATACCATATTTAAAATTGAAGAAACATAATCAATAATATCAGAAAAGCTTCATCAAACTTAAATAGAATTGTTGCTAATAAATCATAATAGTTAAATGTTAATAAAAACTTTCAATTGGAAATCAAAAGAAAATAAGATTCCCATGTGTAAATGTTATGTTTAAGAATAATAAGATATAGCAAATATTAAGCAGTGATTGCCATTTGAATAAAATAAACAATATTTTGATTACAATTGTAACCCATATGTGTTATTATTTTACTCTTTTCTTTCCTATCCCGATTAGGAACCATTAAGAAATACTTAGAAGCCACGTATGTAAGTAATTAATTTTATAAATAGCCCTGAGATTAAAAACATATTGATATGTGATCTGGTAAATTAATTAGATTATTAGTAATGTATTGATTAAATTAAATGACATATAAAATTATCATCTCATATCAATAATCAAGATCACAACAATATATATATATATATATATATATATATATATATATATATCATAAAGGAGTACGACCGTCAATTCCAATATAACAAAGGAGCAGTCGTAAGTGTAGGGTTTTATCGGTCAAGTGGGTGAAAAAAGAGACAAAGAATTCAGCTACTTCATCTATTTATTGAAGACGTTTCGTCTACTGCTCAGTAGACATCATCAGTTCATCTACAAAAAGAGTTTTATAAGAAACAACATCCAAAAGAGAGGTAAAAAAGCACTAGCGTTACCTTAAAAAGACATGTAGCAAAAGATAAGATGTACATAGTAAAAAAACCTTATCCATGAACCAACGTAATGTAAAAGTATATAACATTTAAGTGTATAGTTAATATTTAAAAAACTTTAGTACAGCCAAAGACAAGACCATGTGGTAACAGTCACATATAAAAAACAAGTGAAAAAAGCCGGCTTGCTTTTTTAAAGTCAAGAATGAATAAATAGTTACCAGCAGGTCATCTGAGCCCAACGGACACACAAAAGAAAATGGAGTTTGAATTATCAGGTGTAAACTGACATCTCGCCAAGAGGCAGGCAACCTTGAAAAATTATAACAAAGAGTGACTGACAACTGCAGTGCAGCGCGGTAAAATTTAAATTGATGTAATTAAAACAGTTATAAAAGTGTTTAAAAAGTGAAAGTAATATCAAGAAGTAATCAAGGGATGTACCTTATACGTCGTAGACAAGAATCACAGTTTATTTTAAACAAGTGAGGGCAATTCACACAATTATATGGAAAAGTGCCTACGTTAGTACTGGTTATCCAGTTAACTAACTAATATATAAGATAGTACAACAGTATAACTCCCATATATCGCAGCTCAAAGTGCAAGAAAAAATATGCAATAATTTAAGAAAATTTATAAATCAGTTTAGCAAATTGTAATTTATAATTAATATCAATAATGCAAAATTTTATCCTATGGAAATTTTAAATTGTTCAATCTATTAAGTAAACTGTTATTATCAAAAAAAGTGGGAAAAGCTTAAAAAAACCACAAAAAAACTTTTTTACAATAAAATAATTTAAGTGTAATAACATCGACTGATTCCGCAAGATCAATATTAGAGAAGTGGGAAAAGCCTGAAAACCACAAAAACTTTTTTTTACAATATAATAATTTGAGTGTAATAATACCAACTAATTCTGCAAAATCAATGCATGGTATATTTGACTCAAGTTACTGATGTCAGTTCTCTTGTTAAGTACATTAGAGGTTTTTAATATGAAACACATCTCTAAGAACTGTCTTTTCGAGAGGTTGCGTTCATTGCAAAGGATCTTGGCTTCATCAAAGTCCACCTTATGTTTTGTATCTATTGCATGTTGGGCTAAGGCACAAGTTGGTTTTTTTAAATTGATATCACTACGGTGTGAAATTAAACGTGATTTTAAAGCTCGCTTTGTCTGCCCTACATAACATGCGTCACATTCAGCACAAGGTATGTGGTAGACCACATTAACTTGTTCCAAAGGGGACAAGGGTGTTTTAGTCTTAGAGAACAAATTTCTGACTGTTCTTGCGTTCTTAATTGCAATCTTAACAGGAATATTATTATTTTTATATAGTTTAATAAGTTTGTCAGTAACCTGAGGAAAATAAGGAAGTGAAGAAAACTGGGAAACAGGAGTCCCAAGATTAGTAGTAGGCAGAATTGTGATGTTAACAGTATTATTCGATATTGATCTAAGTTGGTCACCATTGGGTATGTCGTTCAGAGAAAAACCGTAGCTTTGGGAAAAAAGAAATTTATTGATAAGGGAGGAAGGGTAGGAATTATCTACCAATATACTTCTGAGTAGCAGAAGGGATTCCCTTCGATTAACCGGATGTGTCAACCTATGTAGCCTACAGCTTAAAGCTTTAATAAGATTTATTTTATATTTAAAAGGATGAGAAGAATGGTAGTTGAGAAACCTATTAGAGGCCATTGGTTTCCTATACCAACTTGTACAAAGTGTGTTATCTCCACTTCTAGTGACACGCATGTCCAAGAAGGGGATACTATGGTTGATGGGGTCCTCGAGTTCACATGTGAACTGCAAATGAGGATCAAACCCATTGAAGATGGACAAGGTGGCCTGAGTCTTGTCTGGTGGTAAGGCTAGTAATAGGTCGTCCACATAACGTTTAACAAAAGGAACTTGAAAATCTAAATGACCCAGACGGTCAGAGACTAAATCATCCAAAACATAATTCACCAGGATGGGTGAAATCGAGGAACCCATTGGTGTCAAAAAAATTTGTAAATATAATTTGTCGTTGAAGACCAAAAAATTAGTGTCAAACACTAATTGGAGCAATTCTGCAAACACTTCCCAGGAAACTGGAGAATTAGGTTGGATAATATTCCAATGATTTCTTAGTGAAGTAAGGACACTAGCCAAGGGAAGGTTAGTAAAAAGTGAAACTACATCAAAACTCACCAAAATATAACCATGTGGTAGCTTAAAGTCATTAATAAATTCACTAAATTGAAAAGAGTCAACAATGTTGTAATCATTATTGTAGTTATAAGATTTTGACAAGATATCAGTCAAAAATTTAGCAATATGTATGTTAGGTGAATTAATTGAGGAAACAATAGGCCTCATGCTCAATGTGGGCTTGTGAATTTTGGGCAGACAATAAAATCTTGGAGCATAACCATCATAATTATGTAACGACTTAGCTAAAGTTTGATCTATGATCTTAATATTTTTTAAGTGAGTAATGAATTTATTAATTTTGTTAGAAAATTTTGAACAGGGGTTTGAAGTAAGAGGTTGGTAGTACCTAACGTCATCTAACAATGATTGACTGAGGCTGATATATTGATCTTTATCCATAAGAACAGTGGCATTACCTTTGTCACTGGTGAGAACGAGAAGATTAGGGTGGGTTTTTAAAAACGATACCGTTTCCCTATAAATCTTATCAATTTCAGATATGGATTGCCTAGGGCGGTTAGTATAATTCAACAGAATGTTGTTAGAATATGACCTTAGGGAAAGAAGATCAGCATTGTCTGCATGAGACAATATATTTTCCACATCTGCAAGGGTCCTACTGATTGAATAATCTTTGAAGGTAGGTTCCAGACCAAATTTAGGGCCCAAAGATAATAACTTTAGAATATTTTGAGGAACATCCACATTAGAAAGATTCTTAATCCAATTAGGATTAAATGGAATTTTGTGGAAGTCTGGAGTACCCAAGTTATCAAGCTTCCTCTGAAGATGTAAAATAGTTTTTTTATAAATGAAATTAAATTTCCTGTGTAAAGAGGTCTCAAACCTATATAACAAAGATGCAGGTAAAGTGTGATCTAAGAAATCAGTGACATTATTTATTTGACCAAAAATGAATTTAATATCTGAATGAACCTTCGATATATGGAAATTAACCATATGGTTAAAACCACCATTAACCAAATCACCCACTTGACCGATAAAACCCTACACTTACGAGTGCTCCTTTGTTATATATATATATATATATATATATATTGTTGTGATCTTACTTTTGAAATCTAATGATGTTCTCAGATATAATTTATCTTAATTAATTAATCAATAATTATCTCATCAATCAAACAGATCAAATACCAATATAGTGTCAATCTCAGGGCTAAATTATAATATCAATTACTTACTTTCGTGGCTTCAAAGTATTTCTCAGTGTATTCCTAATCGGGATAGATAAAAGAGGGTAAAATAATACACACATACGGATTTCAATTAGAAATTATAAAAATCGTTTATTTTATCTAAATGGCAATAACTGCTTAATATTTTTTATATCTTATCTTTCTATCTTTATTTAATACAACCGTTACAAAAATGGGAATCTTATTTCTTTTTGTCTCCAAATTTATTTCATTTATTATGAACTATTATGATTTATCAGTAACAAATTGATTTAGGTTTGATTAAAATTCTTTTAATAGTGATTGTGTGCCTCAATTTTCAATGTGGTATTTAATACACAAACCATACATTCATGTCATAACAAAATAGACTGACCTTTACTGATGATTTGACAATGTCTTCACACAAAACACGTTTCCTCTTGGCTTGGGTTGCGATCCAACGCCTCGTCCCAGTCTTCCAGTAATGCCTCTGCTCCTTTGAAAACTACGCCTCGTACAGCACTCGTTCCTGCCTTCTCCTGATGTCGTGTTCTACCTTTTTCAAACACTTCAACAAAACCGGGATAATCTAGACTCAAGGAGTTATATACTATCTCGACTCGGTCTATCACTCGTTCCACGATATCTTACATTTTAATTTTTTAAAAACAAAACTAACCAACCCGGCGTTTCACTTTTTTGTACACTCTTCTCGAAAACTGGACTTCGCCTTTCTATCGCTCAAAACATTCTGACTCTCCTTGCTCATTCATTCTCCTCCTTCTAAAATACCCCTTCCAGCATTCCAAAATCAACCACTCCCAAGCAACTTTCAATTATCCGTATTTACCAACACAAACTTTCCTCTTTCTAAATATCTTAATGGATTTCAAGAAAAATAATATTCCCCATTTCAATTTTACTTGCCACATTAACCCTCTTTACAAATTTAATAAACTATTATCTTATTTGCTAGAATATGAATTATCGGTGGTTATTCACACCTTTCCACGAACACTTTCTTTTTAAACATCACTCAATTGTTTACTTGAGTCGTATTGTTCCTGGGGTTCGTAAACACTTCTCCGAAACACTTTCTTAAAAACTACCTATACATAATTTGTTTTATACAGGGTGTTCCAAATTTACATGCCCGCGGTCGAGAAAAACGAAAACCTTTATTTTTATTTGAATTTTAAATATAACTATAGACTTTTATTTCTTATGTCAAATAGGAATATAACAATATATATACATATATATATATATATATATATATATATATATATATATATATATATATATATATATATATACAGGGTGTAACAAAAATACAGGTCATAAATTTAATCACATATTCTTGGACCAAAAAGAGTTCGATTGAACCTAACTTACCTTAGTACAAATATGCACATAAAAAAGTTACAGCCCTTTGAAGTTACAAAATGAAAATCGATTTTTTCTAATATTTCGAAAACTATTAGAGATCTTTTATTGAAAATAGACATGTGACATTCTTATGGTAGTAGTATCTCAAGAAAAAATTATAGTGAAATTTGGACACCCCATAAAAATTTTATGGGGATTTTGTTCCTTTAAACCCCCCCAAACTTTTGTGTACGTTCCAATTTAATTATTATTGTAGTACCATTAGTTAAACACAATATTTTAAAAACTTTTTTTCCTCTTAGTACTTTTTCGAAAAGTCAGTTTTTATCGAGATATTTTGAATATTTGACAAATCCACCACATATTTGTGTATGGCTAAGTACGATTATGGAGACTTGGTAATAATATGAAAATTTATTTATGATTTACATTTTTAGGTATATTTTAAACCATATTAAAAAAGAAACCACATCTCGATAAAAAGCGCCTTATCGAAAAAATACAAAGGGGTACAAAAGTTTTAAAAACACTGTGTTTAACTAATGGTACCGCAGTAATAGTTTAATTGGAACATACACAAACATTTGGGGGGTCTAAAGGAACAAAACCTCCATAAACTTTTTATGTAAACATATTAAAAAAGAAGCCGCATCTCGATAAAAACTGCCTTATCGAAAAAATACTAAGAGGCAAGAAAGTTTTAGAAATATTGAGTTTAACTAATGGTACCACAATAATAATTTAATTGGAAATTACACAAAAGTTTGGGGGGGTTTAAGGGAACAAAACCCCCATAAAATTTTCATGGGGTGCACAAATTTCACTATAATTCTGTTTTACGATGTTCCTGCCGTAAGAATACCACATGTCCATTTTCAGTAAAAAATCTCTAATAGTTTTCGATATATTTGAAAAAATCGATTTTCATTTTGTAACTTCAAAGGGCTGTAACTTTTTGTATGTGCATAGTTGTACTAAGGTAAGTTAGGTTCATTCGAACTATTTTTGGTCTCAGAATATGTGATTATGTGAATATGTGAACAGAATTAAAAATTCTTGTCAATTTTGGTGTGACATTACCTCTATATATATGAGCAATATTTCTACTTTTCGGTGTATTTTGTGGGGAGGGTCCTCGGATTTTCTTCAAACTTTAGTATGTTATTGGACTTATTGAGAAAACGTCATCCTGAGAGTTACAGCCCCCTAGGGGCCTTAGAGCCCTAGATAGGGACCGTCAAAGACCCAAAAAAGGTCGTTTTTAGCCTATATTTGACAGGCTGTATATGGACTCCCAGTTAACCGATTTTAACTCACCAAACGTTATTTTCTTTATAATTTTAAGTAGTTTTATCAGTGACAATTTCAAGTCTCTAATTAATAACCTTGATTTTTGGGACCATTTTAAGTAACGCTAAAAATTTCAAAAAATTGCTATTTTCAAAAATTTGTTAAAAATCTAATTTTAATCCGATTTTCTTTTTCTGGTCGGCGGTTTAAACGTAATAAAAAGGTCTTTAAAACAATATTTCAAGAGTTAAAATCCGTTCGGTAGAAGCGGATATACAACAGATTGAAAATGGACATTTTTGTAAAAATCGCGTTTTTATGGATTTTCAAAGTGCTGACACGTTTTGGGGTATATATTAAATTGTACCAAAATTTTTTTAGAAGTAGCTTTTTATATAAATAATAACTTCGTATTGGAGATTTTCTTGGCCCGGGCCTCTATCTACCTTATATGACCCTCTAAAAATGAGTATTTTGTTACTCAAATGAGGTGACTTAACAAACAACTTACGGCCTATTTATATCAATCAGAGAGCCTGAAGACTTTAACTATTACGGATTAGAAAAGTAGAGATCACAACCTTTTATTTGAGGGCTCACACAAACTTCTAGGTAGCCTAGAAGTACAGTTATGATATTTCAAAGTCCTAACTAAAATTAAAGTATCAATTCTGTGAACGCTACTTTTATAGACTAAGAGCCGCTATGGGTGAAATTTGTTAACTATTTTAGGCACGATAAGAGGCCATAACTTAAACAATAAAACCTAAAAGAAAACGTATGAACACTATACCGTCACTTTTTAGAAGCACATACCTCGACAGTGGCGCATCAAACTTTCCACTTATGAACGGGATAAATAAATTAAAAGGTACCCTTCCTTACACCCAGAATTCAATTTTGTTAATTTTTTAAAGTTCTACGTTATTAAGAAATAAAACTCAGTGTAATTTTAACACACCACCCCCATCCCCCTTCCCCCACTACCAAAAAATCCAAAAAACTGTTTTTTAGGGGATTTTTGGTGATTTTCCCTATTTTATAGACTTCAAAATAGATTAAATTAATGTTTTTTTATAGGTTATATGTTAATTGAAGTAACTGTGTCCTGTAGAATATTTAAAAATTGGATAAATACGTTGAAACCCCCAAAAACCCCCTCGAAAAACAATTTTTTGGATTTTTGAAGATGGAGAACCGTACGGAAACTTCTGAAATGAATTAGAAATATAGCATTTGATAAAATACACAAGATTAAAACAAAATAGTCCAACAGCCATCCCCAAAAAAAAGTTTTTCGTTTAAAAGTTTATAAAAATAAAAAAATAATTTTTTTTAGGTTACGTCACTCAACCTACGTGTCTATAAAAAATAGGCATGTTTTGTAAAAGCCACAAGTATGCGTGTGAATTTTTTGAAATTTTAAAATTGATTACATCCCACCTAAAAAAAATAAAAAACGAGAAATGAACTTTTTGATGGTCGGGGTAGGAAAACAGGGGAGGTGGGTTGAAATTACACTGAGTCTTATTTTTGAATCACGTATAACTTTAAAAAATAAAAAAAAAATAATTGTGGAAGTGAGGGAGGGTACCTTTTAATTTGTTTATCCCCTCCATAAGTAGAATGTTTGATGCGCCACTGTCGAGGTGTGTGCCTCTAAAAAGTGACGGCAGAGTGTTCATAGCTTTTCTTTTAGGTTCTACTATTTAAGTTTTAGGCTTTTATCGTGCTTAAAATAATTATCAAATTTCATCTATAGCGGCTCTTAGTCTATAAAAGTAGCGTTCACAGAATTGATACTTTGATTTTAGTTAAGACTTTGAAATATCATAACTGCACTTCTAGGCTACCTAGAAGTTTGTATGACCCTTTAAATAAAAGGTTTTAATCTCTACTTTTATAATCTGTGACAGATAAAGTCTTCGGGCTATCTGATTGATAGAAATAAGCCGTAAGTTGTTTGTTAAGTTGCCTCATTTGAGTAACAAAATACTCCTTTTTAGAGGGTTATATAAGGTAGATAGAGGCTCAGGCCAAGAAAATCTCCAATGAAACGTTATTATTTATATAAAAAACTGCCTGTAAAAAAATTTTTGTACAATTTAATATATACCCCAAAACGTGTCAGCACTTTGAAAATCCGTAAAAACCCCATTTTTACAAAAATGTCTATTTTCAATCTGTTTTATCTCCACTTCTACTAAACGCATTTTAACTCACAAACTATCATTTTAAAGCCCTTTTTAATACCTTTAAACTGTCGTCCAGAAAATGAAAATCGGATTAAAATTAGATTTTTGACAAATTTTTGAAAATAGTAATTTTTTGAAATTTTTAGCGTTACTTAAAATGGTCCCAAAAATCAGGGTTATTGACTAAAGCCTTGAAATTGTCACTGAAAAAACTACTTTAAATTACAAAGACAATGACGTTTGGTAAGTCAAAATCGGTTAAATGGGAGCCGATATACAGCCTGTCAAATATACGGCAAAAACGACCTTTTTTGGGTCTTTGACGGGCCCTATCTAGGGCTCTAAGGCCCCTAGGGGTCTGTAACTCTCAGGATAACGTTTTTTAAATAGGTCCAGTAACATACTAAAATTTGAAGAAAATCCGAGGACCTTCCCCACAAAATTCACCGAAAAGTAGAAATATATATAATAATTCACTCATATATATATATATATATATATATATATATATATATATATATATATATATATATATATATATATATATATATATATAGAGGTAATGTCACACGAAAATTGACTAGAATTTTTAATTCTGTTGGTGATTTTAAGTTTGCTTCCAAAACAGCTTTAACAATAAATTCAGTTTTCTCCAAACTCAAGGATAAAACCTTAAAAGAAAATATGTCAAATATAGTGTACAGCATCCCTTGCAAAAATTGCAATTTGCAATATATAGGCCATTCTTCGAGACGATTGAGGGACCGGATCACATCACATATAAGTGATTCTAAAAGATACCCAGACAGATGCAGTTTGTCCATGCATGTCCATCAAAACAATCATATAATGAACTACACAGAATCCAAAGTTCTAGCAGTGGAAAACAATTATTTTAAAAGGTTGTTTCTTGAGATGGCTTTTATTTCTGAGACTGAGGAGACTATCAACAAAAAATCAGACATCAGCCACTTAAGTGAAATTAGTCACATTTGCTTCACTTAGATAAAGAGTTTGTACCGCAACAACAGATTTCTGTATTGCAAAGACAGTCACTTATCGTTATTTTAAGTTGATTATAAAAAACTACAAAAATGAATTTATAATGATGGGTTTTACGTCAACGGTCTAATGAAGAATAGTTTTTTTTTTGTTGTTATAGTATTTAATTAATAGTGATTTAGCTCAAATTAAAACTACTCGATGTTGACATTTAAATACTGATAAACCACACAGGTATATATATACCACAGGGCGTGGGAGAGATACTGCCTCAAAATTGTTATGTTCACACATTAGGAGATGAGTCATAGGTGTACTTTGAAATGTTAAATAACTATGAACTGTAAGTAATTTATTTAACCTTTAAATAAGGGAAAACACATAAAAACATTAATACAAATGTAATTAAAGAAATAAACTAGTTACATTTGACAAAATTCAGAGTACTCTGTAAACGTAACACCAAGATAAAAAAAACATTTTAAAAAGAAATGCATAGGGAGTTAAACTTAAAACATTTACATACGTTCATTAACCCTAAAATTTTGTTGGTTTCGTACCCAAATGCCATTGCATTTATACGATTAGTTTGAAATTCGTTAACCGTTAGCTATAGTTCATTGAAACAGAGCAACAGGTGTTGTTATCTTAATTACGTTCCTCGAACAGAAGGTCACTGACACCATATCATTCGTAGAACAAAAGTAGATATGAGTTCAGAGTGAGCCTCTAACTTGAAACCACATGTCCTTAAAGCTTTGTTCTAAATATGGAACTTGGAGTAAATATAGAGCTTTGGTTTCTAAATACGGAATTTTGGAGTTGAGAAGCTTGGTAGCTTCGTAGCTTGGTAGCTTGGTAGCTTGGAGACGATTTCTGTAATTTTAAAATATAATATTCAACATACCGTCTCTTCAAACACGTGGTTCTTTTTTTTATATTTTACAGAAAATGCTAATTTTAAATTATTTAAAAATACTTGACTTGCATCTATAAGCAATTAAAAAGAGAACTATCTTTGTCCCCAAGCCAAAAAAGAAGGGTTTTATAACATTTAAATAAAATTTACAGTACCTTTCCAGAGTTTCAAACAAAGGTATCATTAAGATATTCTCAAAGAGGTTTTCATCTGAGAATGCAAAAAATTTATTGACATGACAATTGTTCATTCTTTACTATTTGCGTCGACAAGTGTAAAAAAATGTGTATTCTCAATCCACATTGCGATAAGATATGATAAAGGTAGAGATATATGTTGAGAGACGGTACGATAAGCGATAGAGATATTTTGAACAAAGGTAAGGTAGGTAAACGGTAACGGTACTTCAAGATAAACAGAAAACTGTTAGATATGAACCGATAAACACAAAATACAATTCACATCTGCAAAGACAAGTCACATTGAAACAACCAGACAAAATCAATAATAGACAAAAATTCTTCACCGTTCTAAATATACAAGAGAAACTTTCAAAAGTCTATCGATACCATAATATTATTTACAAAAACGAAAGTGTGTACTCATCGATATGATAGGATATCCAATAGGACCGATGTCGTGATTGGTCATCATTGATTTTTATTTATTTTTTTTCTATTTCTTGGTCTTTATTTACTTGTTTTCTTTATTTATATACTTATTTATTTTATTTTTGTTTATTATATTGAAATTTTCGGTATTGCCGTACTCTAGAGTTGTTTTAACTTTCCCGTTTATTTTTCTGTATTATTATTTGTTTATTATTTATTTACTATTTAAAATTACAACCAACTTAAACGACATTTTCTATCCAGAAACATATCATCCCAACGAGAGCAGAACACAAACGAGTTCGCAAAGAACATATGACAACGCATTCAAAGAAATTTCCGAACTGACATCATATTTAAACAAGAGAGTAAATGCAAAAATCGAAAAAGTTACTTTATATAGTAAACATTTTCCTAAAATGTACGATAAGGAAACATATGAAAAGGGAATCAGGTAACGATAAGATAAAAGGAAAGGTAAAATAAGATATTTATTCCTCGTCACTAGAAATAGATAACACGAAAAAAGAAAACGAAAATGAAAAATGACAAATTACAACGAAAAATGGAAACGAAAATGAAAACGAAAATGTAAACGAAAATGGAAACGAAAATGGAAACGAAAATGTAAACGAAAATGGAAACGAAAATGAAAACGAAAATGGGCGCCAGTACACCAATCAAAGATAAACCAATGATAGCATGGGTGCACGCATACTATCTGACAGATATAAAATAGAGCAAGAAAATATCAGAAAAGAAATTCTCAAAGCAGACAAACAAACTAACACAAAAATACTAAAAATTCAAAACGTAACAGAAATTCATTCTTCATCACTAGAACTTAAGTCTGCCGAAACGGCAGGTTTATGATTACGCAAGCGATAAGAGGAGTCATTATCGGAATCAACGTCCGATAAATCGTCATCAATAGCAGTAAAATCCTTTTTCAAATCTGATACGTGAAAATTTTTCCTAAATCTTTCCCACTTGTGTCTTTAACATTGTAGATTAATTTAGAAATTACCTTATTGACAACACACGGTATGTATTTGGGAGCGAATTTAGCGACAAAATTTTTGTCTTTCGAAGACAAAACGAAGTTACGTTTCCACAGCCTGTCACCGACATGAAATTCGATATCGCGCTTGCGCAGTTTATAATATTTCACGTTCCTATCGTAGGCGTGTTTCAACTTTTTCCTAACGTCAACATAGAGGGAAGGCAATGCGTTTAGCTCGGTAACACGATGACTTACATCACTCGGCGACAAAATATCACCATTGGACGGATCAACTTTACCATATTGATCACCCGAAATAGGTACGGTTCTACCAAAATTCAAGAAAGCGGGAGTTACTTTAGTAACGTCATGTTGTGCTGTTCTGATAGCTTGTGCGGCAGTATGAATGTACAGATCCCAATTTTTGTGATTATCGTGAATATAACACCTTAGCGTGGTTGTTATAATACGATTAATACGTTCGGTATGATTCGACTGGGGATGATAATATGCGTTATAAATGATTTTTTGGACCTTATACTTCTTAATTAAGTTTTTAAACTCATTACTCACGAACTGACTTCCATTATCCACCGACACATATTGTGGACACCCGTATTGGAGAAAGACATTATTTTCTAAAAACTTAACGATACTCGAGGTAGTGGCTTTCGGCATTGGGTGAACCAAACAAAATTTTGTAAACCAATCGGTTACAACGAGACAATATTTATTTCCATTCTTTGTACGAGGATAAGGTCCTATAATGTCAGCAGAGATCCACTGGAATGGAAAATCAATATTTTTGTAATTGCCCATGAGACCTGCTTTTGGCAAATTAGTGGCTTTGCAAGAAGCACACACAGCACAACGTCCAACATAACGGGAAACATCAAATCGCATCCTCGGCCAGTAATACAGTTCGGAAACACGGTACAAAGTTTTAGAAATACCTGAGTGACCGCTGGTGGGCTCATCATGCGCTTGTCTAAGTACAGACTTGCGATTGGCAGCGGGAACGACAATTTTCCAATTATAAGAAGAACTGAAAGATAAGGGGTTGCCAAAGACATGTTTGAAAAGTACCTTATTTTCTACCTTAAAAGTCGGAAATTTATCAGGGTTGGTCTGAACCTTTTTTACCATATTATCGTACCATTTATCTGGTTTGAAATCAGCGATATCTAAGACAGCAAGATCGGTAACGGCACGGGAAAGAGAGTCGGAAACATACATAGACGTACCCTTTCTATGTTTAATAACGAAATCAAATTGCGATAAACGTAAGGCCAATCTGGCCAAGCGGCCACTATGATTGGAAAGCTTGTAAAGATATTGTAACGACGAGTGATCTGTTTCTAACGTAAAAGTTGTACCCTCAACATAACCTCTAAATTTCTCTACTGCAAAAATGACGCCTAATAATTCTTTTTCGGTTGTAGACATTTTCCTTTCCGAGGCAGTAAGACAGCGACTAGCATATGCTATCGGATGATCGATACCCTCATGTGTCTGGTACAATATCGCACCTAGGCCAGTGTCCGAGGCGTCTGACTGGATTACGAAATCCCGAGAATAGTCAGGTGAAGCTAGAACTTTACTAGAAGTCAACAAAGATTTAATTTCGATAAATGCTTTATCAGCCTCAGGAGTCCAGATAATTGGCTGACCTTTTGTCCTACCTTTCAATAAATCGGTAATGGGAGAGCAAACAGAAGAAAAGTTTTCTAAGAAACGGCGGTACCATCCAATAAGACCTACAAGACGTTTAATTTCGGTAGTGGTTTTAGGCGCGGGATAATTCAAAATAGCCTCTATTTTACTCGGATCCATTCTTAATCCATTATTGTCAATTAGAAAACCAAGGTATCTTAAAGAATCTCTACAGAATTCACATTTGTCCAAATTGATCGTTAGACCAGCGTCCTTAAGTTTTTGATAAAGTTTCGTCAAAATTTCTATATGCATTTCAAAAGTAGGCGTCGCAACTATGATGTCGTCAAGATAGCAAAAACAATACGGTAATATGGAAGGGTCAATAATCCTATCCATTAATCGAGCCATAGTGCGAGGAGCATTTTGAAGTCCGAAACACATCCTATTAAATTCGAAATTACCTGAACCAAAAATTGAAAAAGCGGTTTTTTTGTTTAGACGATTCTGTCAAAGGTATTTGAAGGAAAGCTTGTCGTAGATCGATAGAAGTTAAATATTTGGCATCCCTAAGTTTATTCAAAATAGAGTCTACCAAATGCATGGGGTAGGAATCGGAAGTAGTGACAGAGTTTAGTTTTCTACCATCGAAAACTGCACGGTACTCACCAGGAGTTTTTTTTGGAACAAGCCAAAGGGGACTATTCCAAGGGCTATTAGATTCTCTAATCAAATTTAGTCGCAAAAGTTCCTTAACTTCTTTTTTCAAGTGCGACAACATGGTCGGGCTTAGAGGATATTGTCGTTGACAGATAGGCTTGGCATCGCCAGTATCGATATTATGATCGATAAGGTGGGTAAAACCTAAAGAATCGGGAGGATCTAGATTCGCAAAAAGTTTCTCAACTATCGACAATTCGGATTTTTGTTTGTCCGATAGGGACGAAAGTGGCTGAATAGTATTTACTAAACAAAGAGAGGACGGCATATTATACGACAAGTCCCTAAAATCAACACCTAACTGAAAAATTGTCAAAAAATTTATTCCTAAAATGAGAGAATGCGAAATTGAAGGAACAATTAAAATTTTTAAGGTATGTGTCACGTCATTGAATGTAACCGGTATCAATATATGTCCTAAATTTGACTGCACTGTGCCGTCAGCGGTAGTTACTTTAATACTCTTATCGCTAATAATCGGTATATTTAGTTTCTCTAAAATACGCAAACCCAAGTTACCTAAGATGCAGGAGTTACATCCTGTATCTACCAAAGCTAATAAAGATAAACCATAAATATTTACATTAACATACGGTCTGTTGAAATTTAATTTTTTTTTCAAAAATAGGACAAGTGTCCCCTGAAGACAACAAATCATTATTCCTAAACGGTAAAGGTGTGCTATTCACACTTGACACAGGCAAAGATTCAGGAACCTTACACGGAACGGTAGTTTTTTCACAAACAACATTTGTTCTTTTAGCAACGCGCGGAAATAAAAAGTCACGAACAAATGAAAGATACGATTTCCATTCCGACTCAGAAATGGAAAAATTTAATTTCTGTTTTGCCTTATGTTCTGATTTTCCAGAGGAAACGATTGAGCATTGTTTTGACCGACCCTCGTATCCGTGTTTTGAGAACCGGTCCGCGAAGCGTTTTTTGAAGAACAGTTAAAACATTTTGGCTTGACGATATTTCTTTTTCCCACAACCGTAACAAAAAATATTTCTTGTTGAAGTACAAGAACTATATGTATGCCCTTGTACACCACAGTTCCAGCAAGACATAGAAGACACAGCAGAGACATTACTATCACGAACGACACGTTGATTAGAACGAGACAAACTTACGTCATGTAAGTCGGTCGATCGTAAGGGTTGGTCGATTAACTGATGGAAGAACTCGACCGATCAAAGTAGTTTTACGCGATGAAAATCAAGTATTAAAATTAATTCGCAATTCAAAAGTTCTTAGGAATGGAAATTATAAAAATGTTTCTGTTGCGAGTGATCGCACTCCGCGTCAAATTACTCATTATAAGAAATTAAAAGAGGAACTTATTGTAAAAAATTCGGACGGCCAACAAAACTTCCGAATAAAGTATATTAATGGTGTGCCAAGAATAGTCCAAAATTTAAACTGAACAATCCCAACAGCTTTTCAACTTGTAAAGAAGATTTATTATGCTACTATCAAAATGTGCGTTGATTGAACAGTAAATTGAAGACTTTTTTGGCTGCTGTTAGTGTTTCTGGATTTGATATAATTGCTATAAGTGAAACTTGGTTAAATGAGGAAGTATCCAGTAATGAATTATTTACTGATGAATACGATGTACATCGAAAAGATCGTAAATTTGATTTAGTTGATAAAACAAAAGGCGGTGGCATTTTGCTTGCAATAAAAATTTTTATGAAGTCCGAGGTAATGGATACTTCACCATTTGATCTTCAGTTTCCATTAATTGATATGTTAGTTATTAAATGCAGCATAAGGTATACCGTTTTTTATGTAATGGTATTATATATTCCTGATAAGTTAAGTTTATTAGATTTTGAATTTTTCTTTGAATCTTTAGAGCAACTTGATTATTTGAATGATAATTTTGTGATTATTTTGGGATATTTTAATGCGCCTAAATTTATTGAGAATGACATATCGGATAGAAAAACTTCAGCAATTTTAAATTTATTTAATACTAATTGGATCAATATAATAATATAAAAAATACACTTGAACGAATACTTGATTTGATAGCTTCCAATATAAAATGTACTGTGTCTCACGATGATTTGCCTCTGGTAGCTGAGGATGATCATCATCCGGCTCTACTAATAAATTTTTAACAACATATTTTCTAAGGAAGTAACGTTTATTCCAAGTTCACTTGATAAAGCTTATAATTTTAGGAATGCAGATTTTGTTAACTTATATTCAAGTATCCTACAGAGTGATTGGAGTTTTATCGAATGCTGCGACGAAGTAGACATTGTTGTACAAACTTTTTATAATAAAATTTATGACATTTTTAATAAGCATATTCCGGTTTACAAAAATCATGCTCATAAATATCCACCTTGGTTTGATTCCGCGATTATAAAAAACATAAAACTAAAAGCTAAATTCCGACGCAAATATAAAAAATCTAAGATTCATTCCGATTTTATTGAGTTTAAAAGATTACGACGACTAATAAAATATCAGGTCAAGGTGGCATATGACAATTACTTGGAGGATATTTAAACAAATATTTCTCAAGACAAGACTAAGTTCTGGTCTTACATTCACTCTAGAAATAAATCATCACGAATTCCTGGCAACATGAGTTTTGAGGGAAGTGATTACAAAGATCCGCAAGCCATAGTGAATGCTTTTGCGAAATTTTTCAGTAGTGTTTATTTAGTTTCTGATGATGAAGGTGGTTGCAATTATCTAATAAACCCATATATGACATCAATTAATTTTCAATCGGTTACAGAGGATGAAATAAATGCTGCTATCAGAAAGTTAAAAGATAAGATGACATCAGGCCCTGACAAGATTCCCTCGTTTCTTATTAAAGATTGCGCTGGTGCGTTTGTCATACCTTTAACCAAGATTATAAACTTATCTATACGATCCGTCTTTCTCCGATCAGATCAGATCCGATATCGGCCGACGTCGGGAGTAGCTTCTTATATTCTCATCGAGAAGTGTTTGGTTTCATTCCGATTGGTTACAAGTTGAGTTGCAAGTTGGTTGCAAGTTGGTTGTAAGTTGGGGGTTGCAAGCTAACATGTTTAAATATATTCAATGTCATCATCTCATTTTCATTTTCCACGGTAAACATCAATAAGTTTGATATTTCCTTCCGACCACTCCATTACTAACAAATATTCAACTCAGGCGCCCCAAAACCAACAAACCACTCGCAAACCCGTCCAAATACGTATTGCGAACCATCAAAGCATTTGTTGAAAAGCCGACAGAAGTTAGACCGTGGAGCGCCGTGTGCGAGCCGTTTGTGTGCCACTTGAAAACACGTACTAATCTAACAAATATGCTGCTCGCGAGCGGCTATTTAAAGGAATGTGTTATATTTTTGTCAGTTCAATATTTGGAATAGTATCTGCAAAAAAATATCTAAAATAAAAAAATTAATTTAAGGAGAACTCCCCTATGCTGAGTTGCAACAAAAATAAAAGGCACTAGTTCAAACATTTATAAAAACGAGCAACTCACGTTTTCCAAACAAAAATTTGTTTAACATGGCATATAAATTAAAAGAGGAAAGGAAAGGAAAGGAAATATTTAGGTTAGACTAAAAATGGTAGGATTGTAGGTAAGGAAAACTGATGATTCTGAATTAATTTACATCCACAAGGAGAATATTGTCAAAAATATTTATATTATAAATAAAATGTTGTGTAAACAATATTTGTAAATTGCAAATAAAATTTAAACTTGATAAAGTATAGTGTAATAACACGTAGTATCGAGTTTAGCATACTGTACCTGAATGCTCAGTCTATGAGAAATAAATGTTTAACTTTGAAACCCTAGTTGTTAGGTTGAATATGCCAGATTTAATTTTATTGTAGTGGCCGAATATTGGTTGCGACTGAGTGAAGAACCATATTTTGTGAATAAATATCCAGATTGGATATTAGGTGGCTTTGACACCATAGACCTGATTCAAGAGAGTATACCACAAAAATTAATTTGTCAAACAATTGTGTCCAACGGTTTTTTGGTATATTAAATAAAACTAACACTACCAGAATCACTAATCGTTCGGCTACCTGTATTGATTATGTGATGACGAACAACTTAAACGTAGATGCAATGTTACATATACTAGATGAAGGTTTCGGTGATCATCAACAGCAGCTACTAACAGATTAAAATCACATAATTTATATGACAAATATTATAGAATAAAAAATAAAAACTTTAAACGAACCGAAATTCAAAAATAAAATATCCAGCTTGTAAAATCAGATTTGGAATAAACCTAATTCTTTATGAGACGAAATATTACAGGCTTATTTGAATAATCTTAATACAGAAACAATTAAAAGTCCATTTCGACAAAAAAGTCCACCTTGGTTTAACGTCGCATTACATAACCTTGTTTGAAAAAGATATAGAAGGCATAGACAATTCCCAAATAGTAAGTTCTTGCAAGATGCTTATAAGTCTGTGCAAAACGAGCTACTGTAGTCGTAAGTAGAGCCGGTAATGGGTATTTAGTCCATTCCGAAGTTGTAGTTTTGTTTTGATATTGGACAGCGTCTAAAATGAGGAGTTCGCAGATCATGCCGTGATGTCACCCATTAGTTTCTAAACGTAGCGTGACTTCACCACCCACACGTGATTTGTGCGTTGTCGTATAACCTAAGAAATTATTTTTGGCGGTCTGTTCATTCATATTTGAAATTTGGTGTCCTTTCTTAAAAATCAAATAAAGTAGGATTATTTTGTCTTAGTTTAATAAAGTGGTCAGACTCATTCAAGTCTTAATCGGCACAATAGAGACCTGCATAAAAAGTATGCAAATTATATAGAATATGCAAGTCCTAAAAAATATTGCTGCAACAAATGTAACTTATTTTTTAATTTTAATAAAGACTTACATGCTCATTTATTATAGAAACACAACCATGTTACAGAATTAGCAAATTTTAAGTTTAAAGACTTCGGGTAAGTACTAACCTGTTACACATTACATTTTCATAATAAAGTTTATGTCATGCCCGCTATTTATCGGCCTGCCTGCTTTATAAATAGTTAACAGCTCAGGCAATAGGTTGTTACCAACGGTTCTGCATCTCGAGCTGAAAGACAATTTTCTCTTCTCTCTCTGATTATTATGAGTGTTTGTTTTTCTCATACTGTATTAATACAGATCTACCAAGCACACCTTAATCTAAGTACTTACGAAAAACACATAACTCTTGCACCAGTAAAATAAAAACTCATTATGGCCATGATGCAAAATCAGTACAGTATTTTGAAAAAAATGAGGCTCAAATGAAATCTACTTGTTTACGGTGCAGATTATTTTTTATTGACAACAGGGATTTACGATTTCATTTGCACGAAAAACATACCCAGTTTGTACAATCGACCCAGTTGGTAAATTTTGCAATTAAAAACTTTTTAGGTAGGTACAGGTAACTTCCACATTATTATTTATTATAACTATGCCGGTTGATTTCGACATAAAAAATTTAGATTTCATATGTAGTTTTGTGTAGGTACTTATTACTAAGTAATAAGATAAAAGCAAGTTATAAAGTAGTATAACTGCCCATGTTGTGTAGTTTCTGTAGATTTTACTGTGTGGATGGCACAGGAAGAGAAACAAAATAATATTCAGTACTACAAAGTCACATGAGTAAAACGTGACAAAGAACATGAAACATCTTATTACGAATGTATGCGACCCTTAAAAAATTATTCTGTAAAACAAGATAGAAAAAGATAAATGTTTAAATTGCGAAAATTACTGTAAAAATGAATAAAACACCTTAAAAGTCATGATAATTCTCATATAAAAATTTTTTCGCAATCCTTTGTTGAATTTTATTAGAGATTTTCGTAGGTCCGATATACAAAATTTAACGTTAACTAAATTAGTGAGAAGAGGAGGCCAAATTTGAAGACAGATGAGCGAAACAGACTATTTAATTCCTTTTAGTTAACTTTAAGATACACTAATGTTGTTTTAGAATCAAAATTTAACCCTCACGCACAAGTTGTAGTCCATGTGACTAACAACTTCAGTGAGAACTTGGGTTTATTATTATGTACTAATTATGCTCCAAATAAACTCTATTATCCAGATTTAGCCATACGGCTCATACTCCCTCTAAGGGGAAAATTGACTCATCCCAGATAGTCCTGTCGCCAGGGGGGGTACAACGGCCTCGTTAATTCAGATGGACTTACTCAAGTTTTTTTTATGTATTTTGACCCGTAGAACACGAATTTTTTGGGTAACAGTTGATCCGGATGTCGATAAGATTGTTATAGACCAAGAACTTGAGGAATCAAATAACAGCGATTTTTGGCAAAACAAAACACTATTTTGTATTTTTTGGGCCATTTTAAGTAAAAAATATTTCTACAAGTTTTTTCGTAGGATGCACAGTTTTCGAGATAAACGCGGTTGAACTTTAAAAAAATCGAAAAATTGCAATTTTTGAACCCGAATAACTTTTGATTAAAAAATAAAATAGCAAGTCTGCTTACCGCATTTAAAAGTTTAAGTCAAATTATATCGGTTTTGATTATTTCCATTGGTAAAAATTTATTTTTTTATTGTTTAACAAAGCTATAAACACGTAGGGTTTCCCGTGCTTTTACATGTGTTTTAACGCATGTAACGTAGAAATAGTCTTGATTGCACTAGTACCTATTCTACCTACTCGTTCGATTTTAAATGAGAAATCATAGAAACATCACTCACGCACTAGTTGTTTGTAGCTTTGTTTAACAATAACACAATAAATTTTTAGCAATGCAAATAACCAAAACCGACATAATTTGACTTGAACTTTCAAAGGCGCTAAGCAGAATTGCTATTTTATTTTTTAATCAAAAGTTATTCGGGTTTAAAAATTGCAGTTTTTCGATTTTTTGAAAGTTCAACCGCGTTTATCTCGAAAACTGTGCATCCTACTAAAAAACTTGTAGAAATATTTTTTGCTTAAAATGACCCAAAAAATACAAAATATTGTTTTGTTTTGCCAAAAATCGCTGTTATTTGATTCCTCAAGTTCTTGGTCTATAACAATCTTATCGACATCCGGATCAACTGTTACCCAAAAAATTCGTGTTCTACGGGTCAAAATACAATCTGAATTAACGAGGCCGTTGTACCCCCCCTGGCGACAGGACTAAGATACCTACGGTATCAAAAGGATTGAGCTCTGGTGGGACTCTTTCCGTGTTATCGAGCCCTAGGTGACTTGGTATGCTGGAGTTTCTCCCAGAAATTTTCGTACGCATCTGGCCGTCGCGAGTAGTACAGCTTTCTGCATGGTCTTATAAAGGTGTTCATTTAGACCCAGCTTTTTTATGCTTTCGAGGAGGGTCTTCGGAATGACTCCAGTAGTAGACATAATAATCGGTATCGTCTGGGTACTTTGCGTTCTCCATTGCCTTCGTATTTGAATTTCCAGATCTCTGTATTTGGCGATCTTTTCAGTAAATTTACTACGTAGATTATTGTTGTTAGGTATCGCTACATCAATTAGTGTTGTTTGTCTTGTTAATTTATTAACTAGTACCAGATCTGGTCTATTATGTGCCACTGTTTGGTCTGTGAGCACAGTGCGGTCCCAGTATAGCTTGTAGTTGCCATCCTCAAGCATACTCTCGGGGACGTATTGATAATACGGGAGATGGTCCGTTTGGAGAAGTCCCAGCTTGATAGCTATCTCTTGATGAAGTATTTTTCCAACTGCGTCATGCCGTTCCTTGTATTCAGTTGCAGCAAATGCCTGGCAGCCCCCTGTAAGATGTTGGATAGTTTCTTGGGCTTGACATCCATATCGGCATCTGTCGTTTTGAACCTGAGGGTCTTTGATGATATATTTCAGGTAATTTCTGGTTGGTATAACCTGATCCTGAATGGCCAGTAATGAACCCTCCGTTTCAGGGAACATCTTTCCTGATGTCAACCAATAGTTCGACGCTGTATTGTCGACATAGTCTTGGCTGACCTCATTGGGATGTCGCCCGTGCAGAGGTTTACCCATCCAGGTGCGCATTTTTTCGTCTTTAGTGAGGTGGTTTATGCGCATTTCTGGTTCCCTCAGTTTGATCGGTGTTGTGTCATCTACTGCGCAAATAGCGCGATGTAGAGTAGATGTCTCAGCCTGCATCTGAAAATAAGTTCTTAAATTAGCAATTTGTTTATCTAATTGCTCACCTATATCCATAAGTCCTCTTCCTCCTAGATTCCGTGGTAATGTTGTTCTTTCTACTGCACTTTTAGGATGGTGTTTTTGTGCCTTTGTGAGGTGTGTTCGTACTTTTCGCTGAAGAGCATCTATATCTGTTTTTGTCCACTTAACAATACCAAATGAATAGCTAAGCGCAGAACAAGCGTAGGTGTTTAGTGCCTTAAACAAATTTTTACTGTTAAGCTGTGAACGAAGCAGCTGTTTTATCCTTCGTATAAACTCAGCAGTTATCTCAGTTTTCATTTGCTTATGGTCAATTTTCCGCGCCTGCTTTACTCCAAGATATTTGTATATATCGTTTTCACCCATGGCCTCGATGTTCTGGCCATTTTGCATATCGAATCCACCGGGCTGTATCTTTCCTCTAACTATATTTAAAACGCGGCACTTGTCTAGTCCAAAGTGCATATTAATATCATTAGAGAATGTTTCTACTGTTGTTAGCATTTCTTCTAGATTGTCTCGAGTAGAAGCCATTAATTTCAAATCATCCATATACAACCGATGATTAAGCTTCGCTACTACAGTATTGTTGTTTTTAATGCTAAAACCTGAGTCAGTGGAATTTAATAGCTGTGATAGAGGGTTCATAGCCAAACAGAACCACAATGGACTCAGAGAGTCTCCTTGAAACAGGCCCCGGTTGATTGCGATATTTTCCGTTTCGATATTGTTTTCACCAGGTATTTGGAGGTGAATTTTAGTCTTCCAACTTGTCATTATATGCCTTAAAAAAGTCACTATGTTATCATCAACTTTGTATATTCTCAATATATCTATAAGCCATTCATGCGGCACTGAATCAAAGGCCTTTTTATAGTCAATAAAGGCAGTAAAGAGGTTCCTTTTTTTGGTGAATGCCTGGTTAGAAATGACTGAGTCGATGATCAGTTGTTCTTTGCAACCCATAGAACCCTTAGCGCATCCTTTCTGTTGAGGCTCTATGATATTGTTTAGAGCACAGTGTTGGTAGATACGCCGGGTTATACAGGATGTGACCAATTTATACAAAGTTGGAAGACAAGTAATTGGGCGGTACTTGGCTGGATCTTGGGTGTTATTTTGATCCTTTGGTACTAAATAAGTGGTTCCCTGAGTTAGAAATGATGGTATTTCCTGCGGGTTGGAAATAACATGATTAATTAATGTTGACAAGCACTCATGAATACTCCAAAACTTCTTAAGCCAGAAGTTCTGAACTCCGTCTGGTCCAGGAGAGTTCCAGCTCTTTGATGATATTTGAGACCTCATCGGTAGTGAATGGTTCGTAGTTAGCTGTGACATAGTGGCGACAGTTGTGCGTCGTATCTTCTATCCAGCCAGCATTGTTGTTAAGAGCAGCTGGTGTGGAAAGTTGATTTCCCCAAAACTCATGAATCTCTTCCTGGCTTGGGTAAGACTTGTCGACACTTTCTACGGTGGAATTGAGTTTTCGGTAGAACGCCTTCTCAGAGTTCTCAAAAAGTGCATTGTCACATTTTCGGTTGTTACTAACTTTATACCTTCTTAATCGACCTGAATAGACGGAGAGTTTTTGTTTTAATGTATCCAAACACTGTTGGGCTGTGTTATTTTCGGGATCGTATCTCGAGTGTCTTGCAGTGCTCCGCATTATTTCTTCAGCTCTCTTAATGACTTTTCTACTTGTTACACCTCTTATATATTCTGTTACTTGACCAATATCCCTACGCAGTAATTCAATTTTTCCGAGAAGTCTTTTTTCCCAAGGTGCAGTCCTGTTACAAGTCCTTCCGTTGTTAGTACCCCGTCTTGTTCTTATCTTAACGCCCATTACATTAGCAATTGCTGTTGCTGCACAGTAGATTAGCATATGCAGATATTCCAATGAGTGGGCTTCCACGACATAGTTGGGTAGGACTTCAGTGTTCACAATTTGTAACAGCGCACCTAGTTTCTTACAAGAGTTTATTCGTGGTAGCGGTGGTCTGCTAAGTGGATTTGTTCCATTGAACTCTTGTACAGCACGAGCCATTTCGTTTGCTAGACTATCGCGCAACTCGTTGTTTTCCTGCTCTGTATTGTCAGGTTGAGTTTCTGCTATAGGAATCTCAGGAATCTGCTCATCAAGAACTGTATTAGGGACTTGATCTATAACTAGCTCTTGGTTATTAATCTCCCGTTCGACTTCGCTTTTGATCGTATTGCGTCTAGTCTCTGGGATAAGGTTGTTTCTTATGATTACCCGGTATTGATCTGATACTCTTTGCTCCGATACTTGAATATCTGGGTACTCCCTGCAAAATTCGGCATACAGCTGTTGTCTGTAGCCGATCGTTTCTTGACCGAGGTTTGTCACCTTATAATAGGAGCGCAAAATGCTTTCGTTAATGGACACAGTCCATTTCATGCGCTGCCTCGGTCGTCCCGCTTGAGTGAGCGCCGGCTGATGTTCCAGCGCAGCACCTTCAGCGAGTGGAGCTCTTGCTGTTGTTTGGCTCGCTTGTGGTTGTTGTTGTTGTTGGGCTGTAGCTGTTTGTGTGACAGGGGCCCGCCTCCTCAACACCCTGCCACCGACGTCCCGCATGCTGTCACGTCCAGCGCCGGCTCCAGACGTGCCCTGGCGATCCCCAGGCAGCGATCCTAAACATAAACCATAATTCTCCATATTAATGGGTGTGCATTTTATACCTACTGCCAGGTGTTAGTTTTTGTTCCACGGCAAGTATCCCTGCTACTCTCTGAGTATTGGCGCTACGAATACCCAGAAAGTATCCCCCATTCGCAGGGGGCCGCGCCTGATAGAAGAACTGACAAAAAACTCCCACAGGTTATTATTATTATTATCCAGATTTAGCCATACGGCTCACACTCCCTCTAAGGGGAAAATTGACTCATCCCAGATACCTACGGTATCAAAAGGATTGAGCTCTGGTGGGACTCTTTCCGTGTTATCGAGCCCTAGGTGACTTGGTATGCAGGTGTATCTCCCAAAAACTTTCGTACACATCTGGCCGTTGCGAGTAGTACAGCTTTCTGCATGGTCTTGTAAAGATGTTCATTTAGACCCAGCCTTTTTATGCTTTCGAGGAGGTTCTTCGGAATTACTCCAGTAGTAGACATAACAATAGGTATCGTCTGGGTACTTTGCATTCTCCATTGCCTTCGTATTTGAATTTCTAGATCTCTGTACTTGGCGATCTTTTCAGTGAATTTACTACGTAGATTATTGTTGTTAGGTATCGCCACATCAATTAGTGTTGTTTGTCTTGTTAATTTATTAACTAGTACGAGATCTGGTCTATTATGTGCCACTGTTTGGTCTGTGAGCACAGTGCGGTCCCAGTATAGCTTGTAGTTGCCATCCTCAAGCATACTCTCAGGGACGTATTGATAGTACGGGAGATGGTCCGTTTGGAGAAGTCCCAGCTTGATAGCTATCTCTTGATGAAGGATTTTTCCCACTGCGTCATGTCGTTCCTTGTATTCAGTTGCAGCGAATGCCTGGCAGCCCCCTGTAAGATGTTGGATGGTTTCTTGGGCTTGACATCCATATCGGCATCTGTCGTTTTGAACCTGAGGGTCTTTGATGATATATTTCAGGTAGTTTCTGGTTGGTATAACCTGATCCTGAATGGCCAGTAATGAACCCTCCGTTTCAGGGAACATCTTTCCTGATGTCAACCAGTAGTTCGACGCTATATTGTCGACATAATCTTGGCTGACCTCATTGGGATGTCGCCCGTGCAAAGGTTTACCCATCCAGGCGCGCACTTTCTCGTCCTTAGTAAGGTGGTTTATGCGCAGTTCTGCTTCCCTCAGTTTGATCGGTGTTGTGTCATCTACTTCGCAGATAGCGCGATGTAGAGTAGATGTCTCAGCCTGCATCTGAAAATAAGTTCTTAAATTAGCAATTTGTTTATCTAATTGCTCACCTATATCCATAAGTCCTCTTCCTCCTAAATACCGGGGTAATGTCGTTCGTTCTACTGCACTTTTAGGGTGGTGTTTTTGTGCCTTTGTGAGGTGTGTTCGTACTTTTCGCTGAAGATTTTCTATATCCGTTTTTGTCCACTTAACAATACCAAATGAATAGCTAAGCGCGGAACAAGCGTAGGTGTTTAGTGCCTTAAACAAATTTTTACTGTTAAGCTGTGAACGAAGCAGCTGTTTTACCCTTCTTATAAACTCAGTAGTTATCTCAGTTTTCATTTGCTTATGATCAATTTTCCGCGCCTGCTTTACTCCAAGATATTTGTACATATCGTTGTCGCCCATGGCCACGATGTTCTGGCCATTTTGCATATCGAATCCACCGGGCTGTACCTTTCCTCTGACTATATTCAAAACACGGCACTTGTCTAGACCGAACTGCATACTAATATCATTATAAAATGTTTCTACAGTTTTTAGCATCTCTTCTAGGTGTTCTCGATTGGAAGCCATTAATTTCAAATCATCCATATACAACAGATGATTGAGCTTCGCTACCACAGTATTATTGCTTTTAATGCCAAAACCTGAGTCAGTGGAGTTTAATAGCTGGGAAAGGGGGTTCAAAGCTAAACAGAACCACAATGGACTCAACGAGTCTCCTTGAAATAATCCCCGGTTGATTGCGATATTTTCGGTTTCGATATTGTTTTCACCAGGTTTTTGGAGGTGAATTTTAGTCTTCCAATCTCTCATTATATGCCTTAAAAAGGTCACTATGTTATCATCTACTTTGTATATTTTCAATATATCTATTAGCCATTCATGCGGTACTGAATCAAAGGCCTTTTTATAGTCAATAAAAGCAGTAAAAAGGTTCTTTTTTTAGTGAATGCCTGGTTAGAAATGACTGAGTCGATGATAAGCTGTTCTTTACAACCCATGGAACCCTTAGCGCATCCTTTCTGTTGAGGCTCTATGATATTGTTTAGAGCAGTGTTGGTAGATACGCCGGGTTACACACGATGTGACCAATTTATACAAAGTTGGAAGACAAGTTATGGTGGTAAGCTGGATATTTACTATACTGGAATGGGGTTTGTTTAACAGGAAGGCACTATGTACTCATAACTTCTTTATTTGGTTAAACTAATACCGTATAAATGTATTCAGTTGATAGGTGACATTATTCTGCTCTAACGGCAGCAACCTCTCAAACCTAACTAACTAATTCGACTGACCCACTAATGACTCTAATCTGATCGTGTTCCCATATTTATCAAATACTTCGTTTTGTAAATATGTTTGTATATATTCTCGTTAGTGTGTCAAAATGAATAATCACAAACTTGTTGAGTAAGCAAAACGTGGACTTTAACTAAGGTGTTCTACTTTGCAATTATTACAACAAATATGCGTAATATTTATTGTTTTATAAATAAATATCTAACGAATACTTTAGTTAATTTAAGGATTTCTAAAATATCTAAATAATGAGATAAATCCCATTATATCATCCCCCTTAGAAAAGAAAATTTTCTGAGCCATGTACCGTGCTTCCTTTTTCCTCCCCGAAGAGAAGAAAATTTTCTTACTATCATTATCAACAGACTACGTTATATGTATTGATTTATACAAATTTTTACAAAATATATATATATATAAACAAAATTTACAAATATATACAATTAATTTCACTAATTATCAAACATCGTCTATCCTTAGTTATTTCTTTCCTTATGACTTAGTCCTGTCGCCAGTAGGGGTACATCGGCCTCCTTAATTCAGATGGACTTACCCAAGTTTTCTTTATGTATTTTGACCCGTAGAACACGAATTTTTTGGGTAACAGTCGATCCCGATGTCGATAAGATTGTTATAAACAAAGAACTTGAGGAATCACATAACAGCGATTTTTCGCAAAACAAAACATTTTTTTGTATATTTTGAGTCACTCTAAGCAAAAAATGTTTTTACAAGTTTTTTCGTAGGATGCATAGTTTTCGACATAAACGAGGTTGAACTTTTAAAAAATCGAAAAATTGAAATTTTTGAACCCGAAAAACTTTTGATTGATAAACAAAATAGCAATTCTGCTTACTGCATTTGAAAGTTCAAGTCAAATTCTATCGGCTTTGATTATTTTCATTGCTAAAAAATAATTTTTTTATTGTTAAATAAAGCTATAAACACATAGTGATTGAATGGTGTTTTCAATGCATTTCTAATTTGAAATCGAACGAGTAGGCGCGAATACAGAATTTCTACGTATATTACGTATATTAAAACGCATGCATTTGGCACGGGAAACACTATGTGTTTATAGCTTTGTTTGACAAATAAAAACTTAATTTTTAGCAATGCAAATAATCAAAACCGATGTAATTTGACTTGAACTTTCAAATGCAGTAAGCAGAATTGCTATTTTATTGTTTAATCAAAAGTTATTCCGGTTCAAAAAGTTCACTTTTTCAATTTTTTGAAAGTTCAACCGCGTTTATCTCGAAAACTATGCATCCTACCAAAAAACTTGTAAGATCATTTTTTGCTGAAAATCACCCAAAAAATACAAAAAATGTTTTGTTTTGCGAAAAATCGCTGCTATGTAATTCCTCAAGTTCTTTGTTTATAACAATCTTATCGACATCCGGATCAACTGTTACCCAAAAAATTCGTGTTCTACGGGTCAAAATACATAAAACAAACTTGGGTAAGTCCATCTGAATTAAGGAGGCCGTTATACCCCCCCTGGCGACAGGACTAACTCGCGAAAATCTATACTCAGAAATTGTATTTTATACTTTACTTTAATTTCAGAGGTTTAAAAAAATTACAACTCCTACATTTGAACTTACTTGTTAATTCTACTTCTTTACTAGACCTTTAAGACAAATCTCTTGATGTTCTCCAATTTTTAATATTCTTCTATTAGAAATTATCTCTTTTTTTCTTCTTCTTCTTCTTGTCTGCTACTTCACAATAATTACATATTTCTTCATTTTCTTTATACTTCGTACTTTCTTCATCGTGTACTATTAAACAAAAATCTTCTTCTTCTTCATATTTCTTCATTATTTCTTTATCATTTACTTCATAAATTCTTCATTTATATATCATTTGCTTCATAAATTCTTCATTTTCTAACCCTTACCTACTTGGTGGGTAGTTTTTCGCAACTTTATATCCTTGCATTTGCTTCCGGTCCTTTTGCACGTCCTTAGTCGTGAGAAGGTTTGTTCCAAAAAGACAAAATGGATAGTTGTGCGCTTAAAAAAATCTTCTACATCTTGCATCCCTAAATTCCTGTCTGAACCTAGTGCTCCCCCTTAGTTGAGAATAGGATTACTTCAAAACAAAAACTGGGTATGCTAAAATCTTCGAACTTAAATTTGTACTTTTCCCTTGACAAGAGTCTGTTTTTTTTTATTGTTTAGCGTCTAGATAGTCTCAAATCAATTATGGTTTTACTATATAAAAATCAGTTACCTCATTAGTTCATTATCATAAAACACCAAATCATATTTATACCAAAATTTGACCGATATTTACAAAAAAATTGAAATAAAAAAGTCGGTATCAAAAAAAATTTTAGCATTCAATTATGAAAAAAATCGAAAGAAAGTGTAAATAAAAATAGACCATATTCTGTTAAAAAAATATCATGAAAATTTCCTAATAATGAAAATCTCCTAATAATGAAAATCTCCTGAAATATCATGAAAATCTCCTATAAACATAAAGAAAATTTCAGCTTGCAATTGCTGAGTAATTAATATTAAGTCTGGACGTCCATTAAAATAATTACATAAAAACTACTAATGAGAACAACCTACAATAGCTAAATAGTTAATCTAAATTTTTGTTACTAGTTAAATAGAAGTTCAGTTTCTTCACGCGTATAGTCACTTTTACGTCACAAAAATAATCTCTATTTCTCTAATTGAAATACAGTCTTACAGGACCTCATTCGAATAAAATAAGTATATTGTTTATATTATATAAATTTAAAGTTATTTTATATATGTATAATACTAATAATTATGTTACTTGAAGCCCTATAAAGTATTCTTCTTAAATAGTACTTTTTACTGTAGGTACTGTAACTTTTTGTACTGTAGGTACAAAATTCTCTTCAATTCTATTTTTCCATATCTTTTGACATTAATCTTCTTCAAATTATCCTTAATACTTGTCTTTCTTCTAAGATAACTTTTTAAGTCTTAATTTTCAATTTTTTTTGTCTTTTTTCTACACGAGATGTTCTTTGGGTGAGGTGCTACCAGCTTATACTAATGCGAGTGTAAATAAACCAACTCAACAAGTAAGCGTATCAATTATTCCACCCCTCGGATAAGGGATAACCACCCTCACCGGGAGAAGATAGCCTTAGTGCCCAGGGCTGTCATATGGATTTCTAAAATATCTAAATAATGAGATAAATCCCATTATAAAGTAATTGGGCGGTACTTGGATGGATCTTGGGTGTTATTTTGATCCTTGGGTATTAAATAAGTAGTTCCCTGAGTTAGAAATGATGGTAATATTATATGGGTATATTATTATTAGTATTATTATTAAAGAGCTTTAAAACCCCAAAGATCCTGCAAAATGTTTATTTCTTGTACGAGTCAAATAATATTATCTAAAAATATACGATATTTTAAATTTCTCCCAAGAAAATATTAGTGTTCAACGTTTTTTTTTTCATAAAAGTTCTGCTGTAGTGCACCTACTAGTCGGACGTGTTTCTTGACAAGAGCGAAACCAAATTACACATTATACGATTAAAATTGTGTTTTATAATTCTTCAAATTCGGTGGTATAAGAAGAAGTTTGGATAGAGTGCTTAAAACCAAACAAATGGAGCTTCAAGTTATGGGAAACCCCTGACCCTACACCTCCTTACACATACACCTCAAAAAAACATAGGTTTGAGTAAAGATGTAAGCATGTATATTTTTCCAGTCGGACAGGTGACAATCCTTAATAAAAATAACATTTCCAACGAAAATCATCCTGTAAGTACTGAAAATAATTTATTAGTTAATCAAAGTTCGTCTAAAAATGATAAAATCGACAATATCTCGAAAGAAAGAGAGTTTTTATATGAAAGTGCCGATTTAGTCCCGTATCATATTTATGTTGAGATTAATACAGCCGAATTCAAAGGTAAATAAAATGCTTTTAAACTCAGCGATATAATTCGTTCTGACGTCCCGGAAATAGACAACAAAAATTGTTAGTATTGATTTTATAGGTCGGAATAGGATCAGAATCAAGTTAACAGATTATAAATTAGCGAATTTTCTAATAAGTCATAAAAACGAAAACATTTTTGTTAAAAATAACTTTGTATTGTACGAGGCGTGTTTTTTAAGTAAGTACCGTTTTGGAATCAGAAAAAGACCTGCAAAGATATGGCAATAATTTTATTTTTACATGAAAGCCTGTACCTTAATCTACTTTTCTACATAATTTCCGTGAATATTGAGGCACTTGTCATAACGTGGCACCAGTTTTTGAATACCCTCCTGATAAAATTCTGCCGCCTGACTTGTTAACCACTGCATCACAAATTCCGGTAATTCAAGTTCTCGGTCACAATGCGATACAAAACACTACGAGAATACTGAGGAAAGCAGTCGGACAATGATGAAATTGTAAAGCGTCTGTTTTCTCTCACCTTTTCGTCCACTTTCTGCACCAAATTTTCATTAACGACCGAAGGACGCCCACTCCCTTCTTCATCATGCACATTTGTGCGGCCATCTTTAAATGCTCTCACCCATTTCCTTACCATTCCATCACTCATAATGTTTTGTCCGTAAACTTCAATGATCTCACGATGAATATCGATCGGTTTTACGCCTTTAGCACTAAGAAATCGTATAACAGCCCGTACTTCACAATCAGCGGGACTCACGATTGTTGGAGGCATCTTAAACACTGGAGTAAACAAGTATACAATGAAGAATCAGACTGTAATGGCGTCAGTGTGCGTAGACAAGAGATGTAGGTAACCAGCGCTCATGCGCGGAACGCCGACCGTAGCGCTGCGGCGGCGGAATCGCAAAACGGTACTTACATAAAAAACATGCCTCGTATATTCCAAAATTTATTCTTCATAGACAGGGCGTTATTAAAGATGTTGTTCTGAAGCTATTTTCTTGTGGCATTTTTACAATTTTAACTATTTATAATGGGAAATAAGCCACAATATTATTAGAAAATGATTTTTATTAACGTTTCGACGCCCAAATCGGGTGCCGTTGTCAAAATACAAAATACGAAAGTAGTATTTTGTATTTTGACAACGGCACCCGATTTGGGCGTCGAAACGTTAATAAAAATCATTTTTTAATAATATTGTGGCTTATTTCCCATTATAAATAGTTAAAAGTTATTAAAGATATTAAGCAAGACTTTTCGGATGCGTACATAAAAGAAAAAATAAAACAATTAGATCAACATTGCACTTTTGAAGTATCTGACGTCAAAAGAATACATCGTAAGGTAGAAAAAATTACAGACGAAGGTAAAACAATAGAATATGTGTCCACTAAGTCTTGCATTGTTACTTTCAAATCTCAAATTTTACCAAAATATATTTCTAGTAATAAGGTTGTAAGGAAGTAGAACCGTATAAACAAAAGGTATTATGTTACAACTGCCTGTTACGGCCACCTGGGAAGTTAGTGTCGAAGTATGGAATAATTGTCCGGAATTTCACACCACAAAAGATTGTGCTAGTACAGATTATCTACCACGTTATTTTAGCTGCCAAGGAAATTTTATCTTACTACTAATTTGTCTTCTTGCCCAGAAGCGCTTACAAAAAATAATTACCCTCACGTGAGTATGAAAGTTCCGTTATGTGATAATTGTACCCCAAACCATGAGACTTTGCTCTTACTTTATGAAAAACACCAAAACAAACCTGACGTTGTCGATGACTTAAAAGAAATTCTTGAGATTGAATTAAAAATTAGGTCATATCAGCGACTGTACAGAGGACTTATTGTCTTATATTTCTGGGACTGTTGTGAAAATGATAAAAAAAGAACATAACACGTAAAGAATGCCTTAAAAGCATCGAACTCGATGAGAAAAGTCAATCATACTCATCTTTGCAAAGACGAAAAACTTACGGAACTATGACTTCAGTAATCAAAAATGTTATTTCGGGCTCATAATAATTTTTTCTAAAAAAAACTTGCTTGAAAAATTGAATTTGTTATCAATTCGTCAACTGCGTAAATCAATGTTTGCTACTGATCATGTTTATGAGCACCATTAGCTGACCATCGATTGCAAATAATTAGAGTAATTTTAATAAAATACTTTACGATCAAGTTGCACTATAGAACTGCAAATGTGAAAGCAAATTGAGAAACAGAATGAGGCATAATAAATTGGTATTAAATAGTATTTAAAAAGTGTCAAAGTTTCAAAAAATTCAAGGTTATGTCAAAAACAACATGGTTAATTCGTGCAATTCATGTGAAGAAATTATTCCGGAGGGCACTAAATCTGTGTGGTGTGATAGCTCCCATTTACTAATGCACCCAACTGAGCCATGCACAGGGCTTAATGCATCTGAATTCAGAGCTGTTGTCATTAAAAAAAGATCCATGATGTTTTCTGTAAGCCATGCAATGAAGTATTTAAGAATACTCCAGCCATTTTCAGGCAAGTTAGAGAGCTGAAAGCTGAAATGGGTGACCAAAAATGTACAGGAAAGAATAATTAGATCTAGAAATTTAATAATTTTACAATGCAAAGGAGACAAATAAGGATGATCTCTCAGGAAGGATGGATGATGACAGGAAAGTGGTCCATGAGGTGTTTGAAATTATGAATATTGGTAAAGATGGGCGAGACAAAGTTAAAAAGGTGCTTAGATTGAGTGCAAAAAAGACTGGATCCTGCAGGCCATTAAAAACTATCTGTACTGATCAAGTTTTTGTGAAAAAAGTGTTGAAAGCTAAGAAAAAGTTAGTAGAATATGATTATAAAATCAGTTCAGATCACACTACCCTACAGAGAGATCAATTTAAAAGTGCATGAAACGAACTTCAAGCTAAAAACAATGAGGTTGAAGATGGTTATACAATTCGTTACATCAATGGGTGTCCTAAAGTAGTTAAAAAGGATAACCATTCAGATAATGGCTCGAGTAATAGAAGAAAAAACTAGCTAATACCCCTTACAAATGTACAAAAGGTTTGTGGACTTAGCACTAAATTAGCTGAATTGAATTTAATGCTGAGATGCTCAAGTTATGATATCATTGTTATTGGAGAAAGCTGGTTAAGCGAGGACATCTTATCTGAGGAGCTTGGCGGAAGTAGTAACCATAATGTTTTTCGTGCTGACAGGAATGTACAAATTACAACAAAAATCAGAGGTTGTAATGATACGTCGATACGCCGAGCGCGCGTCGACACTTGGAACCGAGCGATTCTCTCAAATCGCGCAGATGCCCCCACTAAGTTCCACCTCTCCGAACCAACACCGGCAGAGGGATATTTAAGAGCACCGCAAGCGACGATCCGACAGTCCTGAACGATCGATCTGGGCTCCATAACCAGCAAACCGAAGTGAGCGAGGCAGGCCGACCTGAGTTGCGACGTGCACCGTACTGACGTGATTCGCAAACTTAGGCAGGCCAACTCGAGACGCAAGGTGTACCGAAGTGAGGTAATTTGCGACTCGTAACTCAAAGGAGGGAGTTCGAGTTTGGCAAGCGAGGCGAGAGGTCGTGTGGCAGGTGTATTGGCGATAAGGTAATTTCGAATTCGAAACCTATCACAATAAAAACACCGGTTTTTTAAAAGACCTATCGTTATCGATAATCGTTAAACTTAAAAAGCGTTCTTGTGCGAAATAAAAATAAACTTCTAAGTGTATAATAATAATATTTATATTAGTGCTGAGGTTAACATTTAATTTAAAATGGCCAGTGGCGGAACAGGAACAATCCGAAAGGAAACCTATAGAAAGAATGAAGAACTATCTGATAGTGGCGACGAAGAATCTAAGAAGAAAAAATATAAAGAAGATAAATTATATTTTGAAAAGAGTAACCTGACGAGACGAACACCGAATAAAAGCAACGACACAAATGAAGAGATGATAAAAATGATGCGGGAAGTTATGTGGAAAAATGATGAAATGATGGCAGAAATAAGAACCATACGGAAAGACCAAAAAGAAGCGATGGAATATATTAAGGAGCTGAAAGAAAAAAACGAAAAATTGGAAGAAGGTTTAAAAATGGCAAACAATAGAATAGAACAATTGGAAAAAGATAGACGGAGAAATAATATAGTATTAAAAGGCCTAACACTAGATGCTACCGACGGAAAGCCTGTAAAGGAGTCAGTAGAACACTTCATAGGAAGAAATCTGAAATTAGAGGTCAGACTGAGAGGAGCGGTGAAGATCGGCGACCAAATCTTTGTAGCAGAAATGGAAAACCTAACGGATAAGATGAGTGTACTAAAAAACAAAGGAAAACTGAAAAATCTACAGGGACAAAAGGTGTATATAGAATCAGATTTAACAAGAAAGGAAAGGGAAATACAAGCAAAAATTAGGAAAATGGCAAAAGAAGAAAAAGACAAAGGTAATACTACGAAGATAGGATATATGAAACTGGAGATTAATGGAAAGGAGTGGAAATGGGACCATAATAAAGAGAAACTTATACTAACTCACAGAAATATCGGGGAAGGGACTTCAAAAAACTAAAAGAAAATAATGAGACCGGACCCACAACAATGACAACCAAGGCAATGAATGGGAAAAGCGATAGGGAAAAAGATGATGCAAAGGTAAACAAGGATGAAAATAGGAAAAAGGGGAAAGCTAGATTGCAGAAAAAAGGAGAGATAAAAATGGGAACATGGAATGTGAGAAGCATCAATGGAAAAGAGGAAGAACTGGTAGAAGATATGATAAGACAAAAAATAGAAATACTAGGAATAACAGAAACGAAGATGAAAGGAAAAGGTCTTAAGAAAATACACAAAGGATATTGGTTACTTTGGGTAGGAGCGGATACAAAAGAGAGAGCAAAAGAAGGAGTCGGGATAATAATTGCACCGAATAGACTACAACACGTTATAGAAGAAACATATGTTAACCAGAGAATATTATCGGTGAAAATTAAACTGATGGACGAAGAAATATGGACAATAATAACAGCCTACGGAGTAAATGAAGATGCAAGAAAGGAAGAGAAAGATAAATTTTTCGAGGAGCTCCAAATGCAAATTGATAATGGGGAAGAAAACATAATTGCAATGGGAGATCTAAACGGTAGAGTCGGAAACAACAACAGCGGAATAGAGGAGTGCATGGGAAAAGAAGGAGAAGAAATGCTAAACAGAAATGGTGAAAGAATAATAGAAATATGTATGGAGAATAAACTAGTTATAACAAATACAAAATTTAAACATAAAGAAGTACACAAATACACGAGAGTACAAGACAGCAGAAACGAAAAATCAATCATAGATTACTTTTTGGTAAGCAGCAACAAATGGAAAAGAGTACAGGATACGAAAGTGAAAAGAGGCTCGGAGATTGGCAGTGACCACCATCTAGTAATAATGAGAATGAGAACAACAGAGGAAAAAGAAGAAAAGAGAAGAAAGGTAGTAAATGAAAAAATAAAAAGTTACAAATTAAAAGAGGAAATATATAAGAAGAAATTCCAAGAAAAATTAGATAATACTTTGAAAGGTAGGGCAAAAAATACAAATATAGAAAAAAAATGGGAATATCTAAAAACCAGCATAATCAAAGCAGCTGAGGAAACTTGCGGGAAAGCAAAAATAGCAAACACTAACATGAGGAGAACAGAATGGTGGACGGAAGAAATACGAGAGAAAATAAAGAACAAAAAAGACAAATGGAAAAGATACCTAAGCACAAAACACCCGGAAGATTACGAAGCATATAAAGAAAAAAGGAAAGAGGTTAAAATAGCGGTGAAAGCAGGAAAGGAAAGGTCATGGGAGATATTTGGACAAAAAATGACAAAAAATTATAGGGAAAACCAAAAACTCTTCTACGGCGCATTAAAACAACTCAGACAAAAGAAAGAGCACACGATGCCGAATATAAAAGACAAGAATGGAAACGTACTAACAGAAGAAAAACAAATAATGGAAAGATGGAGAGAACATTTCAAAGAGCTAACTCATGCAGACAAGGACAACATAGGGGAGATACAAGAAAGGAATGAAGAACAACAAGTGGAATCCATAACAAGAGAGGAATTAGAGAAAGCAATAGAAAGAGTAAAACTGGGCAAAGCACCAGGCAAGGATCATATCACCCCGGAAATGATAAAATTCATGGGGACAGAGGGAATGGATAGCATGAAAGAACTAATGAATGATATCATAAATAGAGCAGAATTACCAAAGGACTGGAAGAAAGACATTATATTACCAATACACAAAAAGGGAGACAAGAGAAACTGTAATAATTACCGAGGTATCACCATATCAAGTATCCCTGGGAAGGTATTAGCAAGAATACTAGAGACAAGAATAAAAACACAAATAGAAACAACTATGGAAGACACACAGTGTGGATTCAGGAAGGACAGAAGCACGCAAGACCTAATATTCACATTAAGACAAGTAAGTGAGAAGGTAATCAAGAAAAATAGAGAGATACATATGTGCTTCATTGACCTGGAAAAGGCGTTTGACAGAATCCGAAGAAAGGACGTTTGGAAGACACTAACAGAAAGGGGAGTCGACAGACACATAATAGAAGTAATAAAGGATATGTACAAAAATAATACAAATACAGTAAGAACCAATAACGAGGAATCCAGAGAATTTTCTACAAGTCAAGGCGTCAAACAGGGATGCGTGCTGAGTCCACTGCTATTCTCAGTGGTACTGGATGAAGCGATAAAGAAAGCCAAGAGAAGAATGAGAAAACTAACATTAGGATACTGGCAAATGAAACAGACTCAACTATCGGAGCTACTATTTGCAGACGACATGGTATTGATAGCAGAAAACAGAGAAGACTTACAGAACAATCTTGAAATCCTAGAAGAAGAACTATCAAACATAAATATGAAAATTAATACAGAGAAAACAAAAACAATGATAATTTCAAATACGAGGAAGACACACGCAATAGAATTAGACGGGAAACAACTAGAGCAAGTGGAATATTTTAAATACCTAGGAGTAATAATCGAATCAAATGGTAAACAAGACATGGAAATAAACGAGAGAATGGGACGAACAGGAAGCTTATTTAACACTATGAAAACAACATTTTTTGGGAAAAAAGGGATACCGGAAAAAGTAAAAACGGCAGTCGTTAAATCAGTAGTTAGACCAACAATCATGTATAGCAGCGAGACATGGACATTGACGGGGAGACAAAAATCCAGAGTCAATGCTATGGAAATGAGGTTCCTGAGGAAAATTGCAAACAGAAAAAGGACAGACAAAATACGAAACGAAACAATTAGACAAAACCTAAAACTAGAACCAATCAATGAAAAAATAGTAGAAGGACAACTTAGATGGTTCGGGCACGTGTGTAGAATGTCGAACGAGAGGCTAACAAAACGAGTGTTCGAAACGAGAGTGCAGGGGAAAAACAAAAGAGGGAGACCAAGAGTTATGTGGGTAGATGAAATCAGGAAAGAAGTCGAGAAGAAGGGATTGACATTGGAAAGTGCAAGAAACCTAGCGCAAGATCGGAAAGCATGGAGACTACAATGCCAAACTCAACTCCACCAGCCTTACACCTAAAGGTAGAAAGGCTTAGGACTAAGTAAGTAAGTAACTCAAAGGAGGCAAGCGTAGTGAGCAAGTCCCCGATAAATATATATTTGAATATCGCTGTTAATTTTGTTCTTCTGTTACAGACGCCTATCCGAGTGAGGCTTAGCTGGGACGAAATAGAAAATTGAATTATTATTTTGACTTATTTTGTATATAATTTAGAATTAATAGATTTGCTTTATTTTCAACCTGTGTTTCACTGAGTCTGTCGTCCTAAAAGAACTACCCCGTTACAAATTTGGCGCCCGAGCAAAAGTTAAAATATACGCAAGTAAACGCCGTTACGCGACGCCCGGATAATACCAAAAATGCCGACAAATAAAGATAGGACTCAGTATCAGGTGCCACGACGGGTACGTCATGGATAAATCGTCTTTCCAAAGAGGAATTACAGCGCGACGCCGAAAGGTGCGGATTGGATTCCAAAGGAACCGTCGACGAGTTAAGGTTAAGACTCAGAACCTTTTATAAGGATCGCGGGGAAGCGACAGGAACAATTCCAAAAATCAATACTTCCAAGGAAGCCGAACCAGACACACTAACCCAAGAAACTTCATTAATCGGAAACCGATTACAAGACTTAACAATGACAAAACAAATGAGGCAATCAGATTTGCTAAATCAAGTACGGAGGTGGAACACACACTTCGACAAAAAACATTCGGATTCAGTAGACTTCATAGAGAGGATAGACGAATTAAGCCTAACCTACGAGGTCGATAAGCAAGATCTGCTAAAAGCATTCCCAGAATTGTTAGGAGACCATGCATTGTTATGGTACCGAAACAACAACAGAAATTGGGATTCATAGACGGACTTCATCAAAGATTTTAAGAAAGCTTTCTATCCCAGAGAATATTTACTACAGCTAGAGGAGCAAATCAGAAACAGGAAGCAAAGGAAAAACGAACCAGTGGATAGATACATCACGGATATTCAAACATTAATCAGACGAGAGGGATCTTTTTCAAGAAACCAAGAACTCGACAGGATATATAAAAATATGCTGCCAGAATATAAGCTTTATGCTCGCCGCCGGGATTTCGAAAACTTCAGGATTCAAAATCAGGATTGCAAGAATTGGCCCAAGAATACGAAACTTTGGAAGACAAAAGGATCCGAGAATTCAAAATTTTCACGGAAATTGGAGACGTACAGACCCTACAGAATACGATGCCAAAAGGACATGCTTCCGATGCAAGATGCCAGGTCACATCCGTAGGAATTGTAAAAACGCATGGAAAAAGTTTTGTTCGCGATGTGGCAAAGAAGGAGTCTACAGCAGTGACTGCTGTTCCAGACGTCAGGGAAACGAATAACAAACTGGAGAAACAAGGAGTCGTCCCAGTCTGAGGAGCAAGATTAGACTCCGTTCGTTCTAACCGTTACACAACAAGCAAGCAACGACATGCGACTGTTCGCATCACTGACAATCGGACAAAGTTCCTACAAAGCATTAATTGACACAGGGACCATTAAAAATTACGCCGGAGATAGAATAGCGCAGATATTCAAACACTCCCTACATAGCTATAACGGAAGAACTAGACTAGCAAACGGATCTTCAATGGAGCTTAACCAAAAGTTATCAATTGACTGCGAGATCGATAATTTACAAACAAGACAAACATTTATAGTAATGCCAGGGTTAACGGAAGATGCAATACTAGGACTGGAGTTCCTCAGGGAACATTCGATCGAACTTAAGTTCGATAGGGATACGTCCAAACAGTACGAACAACATCAAGAGGAAACATTTAACACTTTAAAAGACTCCACTCAAAATACAGAGCTAGAAAGGTTCCTAAGAAAAGAACTTAGGGAATTCGAGTTAACAGGTCCCACCAACTTAATAAAGCACGAAGTAAAATTGAAGAAAAGGTGCGATCCCGTCAAACAGCCGTATAGGCGGCACAATCCCGCAATGTTGCAGATCATCAACCAAGAGGTGGATAAAATGTTGAAAGAAGGAACTATCGAACCCTCCGCAAGTGGTTGGTGTTCACCGATTGTACTAGTTAGAAAAAAAGATAACTCGTACAGATTTTGCATTAACTTTATAAAAGTCAACGAACTATCAGAAAAGGACGCGTATCCGTTACCTCGGATATCAGAAATTTTGGATAGACTTAAGGAAGCAAATTTCATCTCAACCCTCGATTTGAAGCAGGGATATTTTCAAATACCCCTGCAACCCCTAGCAACTTTCCAACGACTGCTAGACAAAGTAATACCGCCCGATGTAGAATTCGCGTTCGCATACTTGGATGATATCGTGGTAATATCGAAAGACATTCCAAGAGCATTTATATCACCTACAACAGGTCTTGCGAAGACTAAATGAAGCCAGATTACAACTTAACTTCAAAAAATGTACATTCTGCCAGCCAGAACTCAAATATTTAGGACACGTTGTGGGAGCAGAAGGAATAAAACTGACCAGGAGAAGACCAGCGCGATAACCGAACTTGCAGCACCTAGAAATGTACGTCAGCTCCGTCGCTTTTTAAGAATAACCTCATGGTATCGGCGATTCATAGAGAACTATTCGACAATAGCAGGACCACTAAACATGCTTCTAAAGAAGATAATATGGAAATGGACGGATAAGCAGGAAAACGCGTTTAAGGAACTCAAAGCAAAACTTACGACGGCTCCAGTATTAGCGTGTCCCGATTTCTCAAAAACGTTCTACCTACAGACAGATGCGTCAAACTGCTGACTTGGAGTTGCGCTAACACAAAAATACGACGGCATAGGTAATCGCATACGCTAGTCGAACTCTCACACCAGCCGAGACAAAATATTCCACAACGGAAAAAGAATGTCTATCCATAGTGAACGGGATAAAGCAAATGAAGCCATACATAGAAGGATACAACTTCAAGGTTATATCAGATCACCAATCTCTCAAATGGCTGAAGAATCTCAAAAACCCGTCAGGTCGATTAGTCAGATGGAGTTTAGAACTGCAGCAGTACGATTTCCGAGGTCATATATAGAAAGGGAGTTCTGAACAAGGTCGCAGATGCTTTATCACGGCAACCACAAGAAACCCTTAATGAAGAACCAGAGCTGGAGTTGTTAGCATCGGAACTAGAATCATGCGATTGGTACGATAATTTATATAGGAATGTGCTCCAAAACCCAGGCAATTTCCCGGATTTACAGATATCAAAAGAGAAACTATATAAACACATATGGAGCAGCCGCAATTTAGCCGACCCAGAATTTAACATCCCATGGAAATTATGCGTACCAAGTTATAAAAGGAAAGAGATTTTGAAAGAAAATCACGACTCAACCACAGTAGGCCATTTAGGAATTGCAAAAACAATTTGCCGGATAGCGCAGAAGTACTATTGGCCTAAGATGTTCAAACAAATTGCAGACTACGTTGCATACCATACCATGGCAAAAGCCATGGCATACTGTCTCAATTGATTTAGTGGGACCATTTCCAAGATTTACAAAGGGAAACGCTTTCCTGATAGTCGTGCAAGACCGGTTTACCAAATTGGTCGTCGCCCAACCAATAAAAGCAACGCCTACGAACTCTCTCATCGACTTTCTACGATCAAAAGTAATTATGCAATTCGGAATCCCAAAGAAAATCATCTCGGACAACGGCGCGCAGTTCGCAAGTAGCAGCTTTAGGTCATTCATGAAGTCCTACAACATAAATCACATTCTGACACCACCATACTCGCCCCAATGCAATCCAGTAGAACGAACAAACAAGGTACTGAAAACAATGATAGCTACTTACGTGGAGGATAACCATAAAGACTGGGACAAATTCATACCAGAATTCTGCTATGCCATAAATTCGTCAAAACATGATTCAACAGGATTTTCACCAGCGCTTCTCAATTTTGGAAGAGAATTAGATACAACAGATGTGACAAACGACCAGGGTATACAGGGGTACGCAGAAAACTTAAGCAAGTTAGAAGCGTTAAGGGAGTTGGCAAAAGTACACATGGAACACGCTTTCGAAGACCAAAAGAAACATTACGATTTAAGACGAAGAGACTGGCGGCCACATCCAGGAGATCGGGTCATGAAAAAGGAACACTATCTATCATCGGCTAGCGCAGTGTTCACCAGCAAGCTAGCGCCAAAGTACTCGGGCCCATACAAAGTAACATCCGTAATATCGCCAGTAATCGTAAAACTGAAATTTGCCGACAGCAGTAGCCGTAAGCAGATGACGGCGCATGTAAAAGATTTTAAGCCGTGGGTGGGGGAAGACGTCTCGACAGAAATCCCATCCCCATCAAAGGAAATCAGTATATAAGCAGCAATATTAGCATTCAGAATTTAGTTCGTCCACATCAACCATGGAAGATATTCTAGAAATTCCTGAACAGATGACCCTCCTAGGAACGAGGGAAAGACGGGGAACGAATGTTAAAGAGGTTCCACGAACTATTCGGAACGCCGCCATCCCCGCCAAGGAAGCAGAGTGTCGTCGAATCCCCGGCGGCCCCAGATACGCCAACGGGGCCCGAAGCCCAAGCCGCATCCACTCCAGGAGAGCCTCAACCTGCAGAACACTCTGAACTATTGGAAGTCGTTCCAAAGCGGCTAATCGAAGGAGGGACCAAAAGGTACAGAATTTCGTGCAATAACGGAAGAAAAATTATAATAAAGATACCACGAGGGATAGATGGAATCGAACGACTATAGACGCCAAAAAAAGGTATGTTACTTCTTTTTTTTTCAACGAGAAGGGGGTGTAATGATACATCGATACGCCGAGCGCGCGTCGACACTTGGAACCGAGCGATTCTCTCAAATCGCGCAGATGCCCCCACTAAGTTCCACCTCTCCGAACCAACACCGGCAGAGGGATATTTACCAGCACCGCAAGCGATGATCCGACAGTCCTGAACGACCGTTCTGGGCTCCATAACCAGCCAAGCGAAGTGAGCGAGGCAGGCCGACCCGAGTCGCGACGTGCACCGTACTGACGTGATTCGCCAACTTAGGCAGGCCAACTCGAGATGCAAGGTGTAGCGAAGTGAGGTAATTTGCGACTCGTACCTCAACGGAGGCAAGCGTAGTGAGCGAGTCCCCGATAAATATATATTTGAATATCGCTGTTAATTTTGTTCTTCTGTTACAGACGCCTATCCGGGGAGGACTTCGCTGGGACGAAATAGAAAATTGAATTATTTTGACTTATTTTGTATATAATTTAGAATTAATAGATTTGCTTTATTTTCAACCTGTGTTTCACTAAGTCTGTCGTCCTAAAAGAACTACCCCGTTACAAGGTGGTGACATACTAATACTGGTAAAAAGTTACATCTAAGCTTCACTTATTAAGAAAAATGAAAGCCACATCGAACAGTTGTTTATATTATGTAAATATTTTGGAACAAGTTTCGTGATGGGCGGTGTATATATACCACCTAGATCATCTGGTGATCAATACAGCGATCACCGTCTGGCTGTTGAAGAAATCTGTGCTACATATCATACAAAGTTTTACATATTGGGTGACTTTAATCTGCCTAGTGTACACTAGGATCACAAGTTGTTTTAGACCTCCTGAGTATTATTACAGTTCCAACTGATCACATAGTATTTTTTAATAATTACTTTGCGTGTTATGAACTTTTACTGACATTGAAAAGATGTCCTCTTATACAAGGAAAACATGAAGAAAACAGACCGTTGATATTATGGTCTTTGGTACGATGAAGAAAGTGCTATATTATTTGTAAGATGGAACAACAGTGCTGTAACCATGGGTATAATGTCATACAATAAATTTGACAGTTATATACAATATACGTGGAACTATATAGGATGACAAATAAAAATAACAAAATAGATTTGCTACTACTTCAAAGAAATATTGTCCGCCATTACCGCAGAGCTTTCAACAAAGCTACACAAAGACGATCCATATCTATCAAATCATCTAGTTCGCTGCCAAAAAGTATACTGGATACTCCTGATGGCATTTTCCTAAAAAAAACCACGAACCCTCGAAGATATCGCCAATACCACATGAGAGTTAGATGGATGTGTGAAAAATGCAGTGAGCAGAGAACGTGTTTCAAAATATTTCACTCATAATTAATTATGTATTTTTTATGTATATGTATGTATTTTAAATAAATGTTTCCTTGGTCTGTATGTATTTTTATGTTTAATATTTCTATTGGTTATGTACAAATTTGTTTTATATATTTCATACTTTTACATATTTCTCAAGAGAATATTCTCGGCAAAAATTTTCTGTATTTTCAAAAACCGAAACAAAAATAAAAACTAGATACGGGTCAAATTATTATAATTTATAAAATATGTAGGTATATTGTTTTTGCCAATCCCATGAACCACTAGCAAGGGTGTTTACAGTGTCAATATTTATTGTTTTGGTGTAATATTAAGGTGCAAATATTTAGAATGGTGTTCATTTAAACAGAGAAGAATAAGTTGAGGAAACTGAGTTTGTAGATAATTTAGCAACTTTAAAATATGGTGATGAGTCGGCTGAAATAATGGAAGATTTGGCACTTTATCGGTCTAAGGAGAGATTTTTTGGAAAACCATACGTTGTAAAATCAATTGAAAAACTAGACTTAATCATAGGGTGAAAAGGTACATGTTTCGGAACAAAATTAACTAAAATAGTAGTTGATATATTAAGCATGCCTTCATCCAGTGCAGCGACTGAAAGAAGTTTCAGTACTTATGGTTTTTTTATCCACTACTATAAAAGAAACCGGCTCACTGCTGAACGGGCTCGTAAGGTAACTTTTATTGCTCACAAATTAAAATTGTTAGACGTAGACCAATCCATGACTGAGCTGGCCACTCGTGAAAAACAAAATCCCACAACTCATCAGTACATTGAAATGCAGATTGTATGTGACTAGGATGTCCTTTTATACTGAGTGTACCTGGTTGGGTACACCATGTTTTTAAATTTTAAAATGTACTAAATATTTGTTTTATATAATTATGATCATAATTAGATGAAACTCCTAAAGGACTTAGGTATTTTCAGTTTCTCTCTTGGTCCAGGGCATTAATGGGTTAAGGTTTTGTATCTTTTACAAGACTCGGACAACACTCTGCTACAAACATTAAGAAAAGGCATATATTTTTAAGAACAAAAAAATGAAGGTCTTTTGGCGGCGCAGGTATTGTTGCATATGGAAATGCTCTAGAATTCTGTGAATTCGATTTGGAGCTTTAGGAGCTTGAAGGTTCTTGTGCAGCAGCTCGATTTTGTTTAGTTATTGATAGTTGCTTCGATATTTTAAAGACCAGAAATTTGTTAAACAAAAACCCAGGAAAACGACCTATAACTACAAGTAATGTAGAAGAAATGCCTATAAAGATAGAAGGATATGTAGATTATATAAAGGACCTAAAAATTTGCGATGTTCCAGTATTACAGACGGATAAAAGACCGGATATCTTGGAATAATAATCAACTTACGAAACGTAATCGCTTTAGCTACCAATTTATACGACAAAAATTATTTGCAGTTTTTATTAACATACAAATTGTGGCAAGACCATATAGAAATGTGTTATTCTTGTATTAGGAGTTATGGCGGCTTTAACAATAATCCAAATACTAAACAATTTAGAAGTGCTTATAAAAAATAATTACTCACTCACGTCAGTATTAAAAATCCTTGATCGGCTAACTGTACTCAAAAAGATCACACTTTGCTCTTACCTCATGAGAAAAACCAAAACAAAAATTTTAAACGTGACGTTGTCTACTATTCAAAAGCAAATTTCTGAGAATGAACAAAAATTAGGTAATATCGGCAACTATACAGAGGACGTAGTATCTTATATTTCTGGGGCTCTTGTGAAAATGAAAAAAAGAACATAACATGTAAAGAATGTCTTAAAAGCATCGGGTTCGATGAGAAAAGTCAATCATACTCACCTTGAAAAGACAAAAAACTTACGGAATTATCACCTCAGCAACCAAAAATGTTATTGTTGCTTGCAAAGTAGCAGACATTTTAATTGGTCATAATAATTTTTTCGAAAAGAACTTGCTTGAAAAATTGATTTTATTATCAATTCAACTGCCTATATCAATTTTTGCTACTGATCATGTTTACGATCAAGCATCATTAGTTAACCATCGATTGCAAATAATTAGATTAATTTTAACAAAATACTTTACGATCAAGTTGCATTATAGAACTGCAACTAATCGCAGACCAAGCCATAAGCAATCGACTCGTCAATTCATGTTTAATGAGCAACAAGTTTTTAAGAAATTTTTTCTCTCAGTAGTTCAGATCAGCAACAAAAGACTGGATTATGCACTTAGACATAAAAATGATGCAATCACAAATATACCTTCACCAGATCAACGAGGAAAGGGGCCATCTGGAAACAAAAAAATCGATGAAGTTGTCGACAACGTAAAAGACCATATTAAAAGCTTTCCTCGCTACACTAGTCACTACGGTCAACGTTCTAGTAAACGTCAGTACTTGCCACCTACTCTTTGTAGGTCTCAACTATATAAACTCTACGTTTCAAAATGTGAAGATGATGGAAAAGAATCAGAGAAAGCATCCTTTTATCGTCACATCTTTAACAGTCAATCTAATGTACATTTTTATGTTCCTAAAAAAGATACATGTAAAACTTGCGATATATCCAGAGTTCAACTTTTCACAGAATCGGACATCGAGAAATGCATTCAAATAAGAACACAGAGGGATAATCACCATTCCCTTGCAAATAAAGCACGAAAGCTTATGAGCGATTACAAAGAAGAATCGCTTGACGTATCTGGAACTACATGTCTTTTAACATTTGATTTGGAGAGAACATTACCAACACCTTATGTCCAAACGGGTGAAGTGTACTATCTTCGACAACTGCAAACTTTTAATTTTGGCGTTCACTTAAATTTACATGAAAATGAAAAGATAATCAGGAACATGTGGTATGAATCGACGGGTGGCAGGGGTTCGCAAGAAGTAATATCTTGCCTTTATTACAACATAAAAGAGGCGGTTTCCAATAATATAAAAAAATTAGTCACTTTTAGTGATTCATGTACAGGACAGAACCGAAATTGGAATATGTTATCTTACTGATGTATCTTGTTAATGCTACACCAAACTTATAAGTAAACGTATGCCTCCTGGTGAGTGGTCACACATTTTTACCCAATGATTCGGACTTTTCGGATATTTCAAGGGCACAAAAGAGAAAAGAGCATGTTTACACCCCCGACCAGTGGATGAAACTCGTCGCCGACTGTAGGAAAACCAAACCCTTTATCGTGAACAACATGGTTGGTAAATTCTTAGATATTGCTGGTATCTCTCAAACCGTAGGAAAGCCCAAAAATCTGACTGGTAAGATATCTCTGATTTCAAAGATGAAAAAAATCCGATTTCTGAAAAATGACAATAAGATATACTTTAACGATGATTATTCAGATAGTTATGAAACTGCAGTCTTCACGAACAGCGATACAACAACTTATTTTACTGATTTAAAAAGTTTGTATCCACCGCTAACTATAAGCAATGCTAACGCTATTTCGTACCTAAAAGTGATAGATCTTAAGAAGATGCTGAAGTATGTGCCTCCAATACATAATCGATTCTATCTTAATATACCCCATAAGGACCGCAGATAAAGACGTCAGCGTGGAGGTCAACATGAAACTGAAAATTCGAATGAATATGATGAACCTGAGCAAGAGAACATCCTACCAAATCCGTGTGGAGAAGAAGACGAAGACGTCGACGAATAATATACGAAAATAGCTTTATTTTTTCTAATGTTTTTGTTTAGTTTGGAAAATAAATAAAAGATCAGTTTAACATTTCATTAATTCATTTTTTATAAACTTGTCAGGTTGGCGCATTTCTGTATTATAGCCCGAATAAATAAACTTTCAACAGAAGTGATCCAAGTGCAAGGAATAAAAAAAATAAAACAAAAACAAAAGTTAGTTGATGTGATAATACTGTCATTACAACATAAAACTGTTCTACAAAGTTAATAAAAAATAAAAGTTTTTTTTATTTAAATTTAAGGCGCATCAACCTATGTGGTTATTAGCGCCGCTCGGTATTACAACGTTTTTGTTTTTACAATTGTTGATACATAGATAGTTACATAAATTAACATTAATACATATACATTGATTTTTACAGTGTTGATGTTTATATTTGGTTGTCCTCTATTGATTTCACAAAACTTAAAACTGACGAAAAGTCACAGTCCTCTTCTAAACACTCACGTAGCGTTATCGGTAGTTTACACTTTTTCTGGTTATTTGCATATGCCGGGCATTCAAGGAATATATGTTTTACACTTAAGCTGTTACCTCACATTGGATTAACACTTCCAGTAATATGGTATTCATGTGTTAGGCGTGTATGTCCTAATCTCAGTCTGTTTAATATAGTCTGCTCTTTCCTGTTGGTACACTTACTCTTCCATCTTGTAACTGTTGTTTTTATGTCCCGCAACTTTTGTTGAGATTGGTTCCAGGTTTGAAGCCACCGTTCACTTAGTGTGGAGTTTATCCAGTGAAGAAAATCTTTCTTGTATGTAGTTTCTGTTAACTCTTCGTTGTTAACTGAAGATATGGCTACAGCATCTACTATGGCATTCTTTTGCTGAAGTTGGTATAAATGGTTCTTTATCAATCGCAACAAAGGATGGGTTAGGTAAATGGTGCCTAAGCTGCTAATAGAACTTAAAGAATCTGTTATTATTAGGCATCTGTCTATGTTAACATTTATGGTATATTCTAATGCTTTGTAGATTGCGAATAGTTCTCCTGTGTATACTGTGCTAAAATTCGAGATTTTGTATGAAGCAGTATAGTCAAGATGCATCAATATATATATATATATATATATATATATATATATATATATATATATATACAGTATGTCCCTGTAAGTTGTATCCATATGGAAAACTTTTTTATTATTAATTTTACGAAAAAAAGTTATTCTTCATAAAAAGCTCTGCATGGTCCAAAACCTAAGATTTAACCATCAAATATCAAATTTTTTGAATATTATACGAGGTATGTCAAAAAGTTTGAATTTCACTCAAGAGTAAAGTAGCTTTATTTTTCACAATGTATTAAATAGTGTGATGTTACTGTCTTTTTGGTCCCAATTGATTAAAACTCTATTGTTTGGATAACTTTATATTTACATCGTATAAACGGTGATTCAACCATAGTTGTTTACAAATACAAATCATTACCTATACCACACATTTGTACATATCAAGTATCTAATTATAACAACTCTTGAATTTACCTACACTGCATTTTTATACAGGACATAATATGTAAACCTCACGTATTAATTCACGGTCAGGAGTCATTGTCTTCGAGCATGGCTAATACACTACATATTTTGATAAAGATATTTACAACTTAATTTATATAGGTTGTCCCAACTATATTACAACAATATTAAAAATTGCTATTATGAAAAGTTGTTTGGAATTAAAAACCATATTCTAGTATGCAATTACATCCTTCTAATTGTTTTTTTTTTGAAAAATTATGGATAACTAACATTATTTTCAGTTATTTCAATTCAGATAACTCTTTTATTATGAATTTTACGAAAAAAGGTGATTCTTAATAAAAAGTTTTGAATGGTCTAGAAAATAAAATACAACCATATTATGTCAAATTTTGTCAATTTTATACGAGGTGTGTCAAATGAATCTCGCTCAAGAGTAAAATATGTTTATTTTTCACAATATCGAAAATTGTTATTATAAAAAGTTATTTAAAATTAAAAACTATGTTTCAGTATGTAATTACATACTTCTAATTGAAATATTCTGAACTATAGAGGTACTTTACTTTTGATCAAAATTTATTTTTTTGACATACCTCGTATAAAATTGATAAAAGTTGATATAAGATGGTTGTATTTTAGGTTTTAGACCATCCAGAACTTTTTATAAGAATCACTTTTTTGCGTTAAATTAATAATAAAAGGGTTATCAGAATTGAAATACTGAATATAATGTTAGTTATCCATAATTTTTCAAAAAATATTTTTTTGCCATTAGTAGGATGTAATTGCGTATTAGAATATAGTTTTTAATTCCAAACAACTTTTCATAATAGCAACTTTCAATATTGTGAAAAATAAAGCTACTTTACTCTTGAGTGAAATTCAAACTTTTTGACATAACTCGTATAACATTCAAAAAATTTAATATTTGATGGTTGATTCTTAGGTTTTGGACTATGCAGAGCTTTTTATGAAGAATAACTTTTTTTCGTAAAATTAATAATAAAAAGGTTTTCCATATGGATACAACTTACAGGGACATACTGTATATATATATATATATATATATATATATATATATATATATATATATATATATATATATATATATATATATATATATATATATATATATAAAAACAAAAAAAAAAGAAGTCAATCTTTGAACACATTCAGTGATCACAAGATACAAAGTTGGTTCACCGACCAATCGTAACAAAATCAAACAAATGAAATAGAGAATGTGGAAAAATCCCCTTACGAATAACTCACACATCCACTATTTCGGGCTGGGAAAAATTTTCTGAATAGAATCAAAGATCCAAACACCAGTTCTCAGAAATGTGTTTCGCCCTCTTCAACCTCCCTGGGCTCATCGGTAAAGATGAGAGGTTGAATATCTTTAGACACATTCCATCAAAAAACAACATCCGAGACATAGACATAACAGGAGCGTATATCTACGCATCATTTGACAATGACAGTGTCAAGTTTTAATTCCCTAATTACTTAAAGTAAAATATATGTTTAAAAAACAAAAAAAAAGAAGTCAATCTTTGAACACACTCAGTGATCAAAAGATAAAAAGTTGGTTCACCGACCAATCGTAACAAAATCAAACAAATGAAATAGAGAATGTGGAAAAATCCCATTACGAATAACTCACACATCCACTATTTCGGGCTGCGAAAAATTTTCTGAATAGAATCAAAGATCCAAACATGAAATAGTGGATGTGTGAGTTATTCGTAAGGGGATTTTTCCACATTCTCTATTTCATTTGTTTGATTTTGTTACGATTGGTCGGTGAACTAACTTTGTATCTTTTGATCACTGAGTGTGTTCAAAGATTGACTTCTTTTTTTTTTGTTTTTTAAACATATATTTTACTTTAAGTAATTAGGGAATTAAAACTTGAGACTGTCATTGTCAGATAATGCGTAGATATACGCTCCTGTTATGTCTATGTCTCGGATGTTGTTTTTTGATGGAATGTGTCTAAAGATATTCAACCTCTCATCTTTACCATGAGTCCAGGGAGGTTGAAGAGGGCGAAACACATTTCTGAGAACTGGTGTTTGGATCTTTGATTCTATTCAGAAAAATTTTCCCAGCCCGAAATAGTGGATGTGTGAGTTATTCGTAAGGGGATTTTTCCACATTCTCTATTTCATTTGTTTGATTTTGTTACGATTGGTCGGTGAACCAACTTTGTATCTTTTGATCACTGAGTGTGATCAAAGATTGACTTCTTTTTTTTTTGTTTTTTAAACATATATTTTACTTTAGTAATTAGGGAATTAAAACTTGAGACTGTCATTGTCAGATGATGCGTAGATATACGCTCCTGTTATGTCTATGTCTCGGATGTTGTTTTTTGATGGAATGTGTCTAAAGATATTCAACCTCTCATCTTTACCGATGAGCCCAGGGAGGTTGAAGAGGGCGAAACACATTTCTGAGAACTGGTGTTTGGATCTTTGATTCTATTCAGAAAATTTTTCCCAGCCCGAAATAGTGGATGTGTGAGTTATTCGTAAGGGGATTTTTCCACATTCTCTATTTCATTTGTTTGATATATATATATATATATATATATATATATATATATATATATATATATATATATATATATATTAATGTGATATTCAAAGATCGGTGTGCTCAAAGCAATTGATTAGATAATTAACTAATTAATTAAATTTAATTTTAATGATGCACTTATGATTTAATCACACTATTTAATGCTCTAATCTCAGGGTTTTATATTCTCGTGCTTCAATATCTCCTTTGCTTTACATATGATAAATAAGGTCAAAGATTAACGGAATAAAACACATATATGGTACAAAAGCATCTATTGAAATAAATTCACCCTCAAAATATCCTCTAAAAATAATATCTCCTATTCTGATTATTGAAATAACCCTACCACTATCTAAAGTACTTATTGAAATTTGCGTTATGAATAATTCTACAAAAAAAATAAAACTGTCTCTCGGATGATGAGTTGTCCAAATTCTTGTCTCTGGTCGCCTACAATTTACTCTTAGCAGCCCCCGATGTAGTCAGCAATCTCGCAACAAATTATTGCAAGCCTATTGTCATTAATGACCCCCTACAGATGCACGTATCTTTCAAAAAACAATGCTAGCCTTTTCTCCTCTCGATAAACTGAATCTATTTCTCGTTCCGGCATGCAACGGTGACTCTTGGAATATAAGTAGAACAATATAACTTACAATGCTTTACGTGATGAGCTTCCGTCAGGACACTTATTTCAACAAACTCACAACCATTCACTTATCTGCCTTACTACTTCAGGAGACTCTTAGAGATCACCACTAGTCGACTTAACGATCATTTAACAACTGACTCTTCTTCCACCCTCTAACATTTCGCTAAACTCCCATTCTTCATACCTAGCCCCTCCTTTTTCCTTCTTCACCAATCCGAGTTCCTCAATTTTATCCCCATCTACCTTTCAGATAACAAACACCAATTTTCCCTACCATTAGAAATTTCCTAAAACTAATTACATGCCAATCGTTTTTTTTTTCCTTTCTTAATATCTAAACAAATATTACATTCATTTAAATTTCTAAATACAATTGTTCCCTCGCCGCAAAAGTCCATTTGGGAAACCCGGTCTCATTGTCCAAACACATAACCAACTTCCTTATCATACTAACTGTACAAAGAAAATACTTAATCCCTATTTAAATTTTGTTTACCTACGGCCATCCAAAGATAATTGACTTTCATTTCTTCGAAATGAATTTTGGTACATTTTTATTATATGTTTTAACTTTTCTAAAATATTAAGATCGAAACCATATTAATTCAAATTTTACATATCTTAACAACTCCCCGCCATTTGATTTGCCGAAAAACTCTGTTATTTATTTAAATGACACAAGTTTTTTCAGGATCAAATTATTTCATTATGTTCATGCCAACGTGGAGAGTTTTGTGGTCCTCTTTGCGGAATTGTTCATCTCTCGTCAACGCATCAGCCAAGATATTGTCAGTTCCTTTGATATATTTAAATTCAAAATCATACTCTTGAAGTAAAAGAATGCCCCTATGAATTCTATTATTTACCAGCCTATTTTTCATTATATGTACCAAAGCTGCATGGTCTGTTTCAACGGTGAATTTTGCCCCTAGTAGGTAAAACCGTAATTTATTTACACAAAATAACACACTGGCGAACTCTAATTCAGTAACGCTGTACTTTCTCTCATATGTTTTGGTTACACGGGAGACAAAACAGATTGGCACCTCTACATCGTCTTGGATCTGTGATAACACCCCTGCGAATTTTGTTATGGAAGCATCGGTCCGGAGAATGAAAGGTTGATCATATCTTGGGTGGTGTACTCTTACAGCTGTGGAGAAAGCTCCTTTTAAATTTTTGAAAGCCATTTCTTGTTCCGTTCCCCATTTCCACCTAACATTTTTCTTAAGTAATGCTATCAACGGTATTTCTTTTGTGCTGATGTCTGGTATTAGTTTTTTGAAATAGTTTACCATTCCCAAAAATCCCCGCAATGTTTTTAAATTGGTTGGCCTAGCGTAGTTATTTATAATTTCGATTCTATCTTCTGCAAGACTAATCCCTTTTGTGTCTAATTTGAATCCTAAATACAGTATTTCCTTTTGGAAAAACTGACACTTTTGAATATTTAATTTCAATCCCGCTTGATCCAGTTCTTCTAGCACAGTGTGAATATGTCGTAGATGGCTTGTTATATCTGGTGAGAAAATTAATAAATCATCTATGTAATGTACAACAAATTCTTCATGCCTATTTAAGATTGTGTTCAATGCGCGAACCAAAGCAGCGCATGCACTCTGTAGGCCAAATGGTACCACCCTAAATCGGTATACCACTCCGTCGATCGAAAAAGCGGTATAATTTCGACATTTCTCTGCCAAAGGTATTAACCAAAAACTATGTTTCAAATCGATTTTGGAAAAAATGTGTGACCCTGTGATTCGTCCAAATATGGCTTCGATGTTCAAAGGCGCTTCGTATTGCGCGATTGTGTGTGAATTAATGTTTCTTGCATCTAAACATAATCGCAAATCACCACTCGATTTTTTAACGCATACTATCGGGTTGATATATGGAGAGTCACATCTTTCTATCACCTTGTCTTCGATCATTTTTTCAATTTCCTGTCCGACGCTTTGCCTGTATTTATACGGGATTGGATATGTCTTGGATTTAAAATTTTCTAAGTTTTTAACTTTAAAAGAATGTTCATAATTTTTAGCCACTCGGCTTTCTTCATTAATCAAATCTCCATAATTTTCTAGAATCTTCTCTACTTCCTTTTCCATGTTTTCTCCACATTTTAATTTTCTTTCATCCTCATTTTGTTCGCATGTGTTCACTGTCCATAATATTTCTTCATAAAATTCTGGATTCTCGTCCATTATTGCCATTTCTTCTATGTCCTCATCCTTTATTTCTTCTTCTGTTTTTTTTTATCTTCAATTTCCATTTGGTATCCCGAGCACCATGTTTCTACTGCTTTCATTTCTCTTATGAGAACTTCCTTTTCTTCCTGCTTCCTTTCTGTTTTATCGTCGATTGCCGACAATTCTTCCGTATCTTCGATTTCCTGTCTTTCTCTTGTATCCACCTTGTTTTCCTTCTTTCTTTTTGAACTCTTCTTCTTTTTCTTCCTTCTTTTTTTTTTCTGGTTGATTTTTTTCTTGTACTTTCGGTTTTTCCTCTACAGTCATATTGATTTCTTTATGTTTTTCCTGTTCATTTATCTTTTCAACAATTATTTTCCTCTCTATTTCCGTTTCTTCTTCTATGTTGTCTGGTTCTGCTCTGATTTCCAGTTTATTCTCCGAAAAATTTATGGTGATATGTTTTTCACTCAATTCATCAATTCCCGCTATCATATCATGGTTTAAATCTTCGATCACCACACATTGCATAATATAGTATTTGTCTCCCACTCTGATCCGCACTCCCAAACCTTCATTTACTGTCGTCAATTTTTTGTTGTTTGCACCCACTAAAGCAAACCTAGGAATTTTATACACAAATCTGTCCAAATTTAATTCTTTTACTAGTTTCTTATTGATTAACGATATCTCCGATCCAGAATCAATCAAAATTTTAATCGCTTTATGTTTTATAAATGCATCTAAGAATATTAAATTGGAATTAGAACTTTGTCTTTCATTTCCCGCCAACTGTATAAACTCTCTCGGATGACAAAATATACCGGAGAGTTGTTTATGTTTGTTCAGTGGATGCTTTATTGAAAATCCTGTCTGGATTCATTGCATATATCTTCTTCCTCGTTTTCTATTGTTACATGATTCATCTCCCTTCTATTTTGTCGTTGGAAATTCTGATTGTTTCTACCGTCCCTTTGTTCGTTCGTATTCCTAGTCGGAGGATTTTGTGCATCTCTGTTTCTGTTGTGATTTTCATATGTTCTATTTTTTGCGTGATTCCTGTTATCATAATTTTGTTGTCTATTGTAATTTTGGTATTCTCTCGGCCTATCTTCGTTTGTTGATTGGGCATGTCGGTTTCTCTGGTCATAATTTGATTGATACCTTCTTGCCGGTCCATTATATTGTTCATGTTGTCTTCTGTTTCGCATTTCTCTTCGTTTTGCTTCCCTTACTTGAAGGAATTGGCACAAACTATCAATATCTTGATAGTTTCTCAAAATCACGTGGTCCTCCAGCGTTTCTTCGAAATGTCTGCTTATCATTTCTACCAGTTGTTCGGTAGAGTATTTGTAGTCTAGATATTTGGAATTGTTATATATCTGCAAAGCATATCTTTCCTCCGATATTCCCATTTTCTCGTGATATCTTCCATTCTGTAGCTCTTGGTTGATTTCCCTCTGTTTAACTTTCCCCCAGAAATAGTTGAGAAATTTATTTTCGAAATCTGTCCAATTTTCAAACTCATCTTCTTTACTTTCATACCATAACGCTGCTCCTTCTTTCAGATGGTTTCTAATTGTTTCTTTGCAGTCGTCAAAATATCTAATATGTTGCAATTTGGTTCTCAAATTTTTAACAAATGGTACTGGGTGTGTTTTTCTAATATCCCCGCCAAATTGTATTTTCGCGTCGCTTGTACCATGGATAATCATTTCCCTTCTTTCTCCACAATTCTGTTGATTCTTGAGTTCCGCAATTTGTTTTTCGTTTTGCTTAAATTTTTCTTCTATTTCTCGCCTGTCTTCTTGTATTGCATTTTCAAATTTGCTTTCTAACTGTTCTAATTCCATCTTCTGCACATTCTTAATATCCTTCATTTTAGTTTCTATTTCTTCTCGTTGCATCTCCAGTTTCCTTTCTGTTTCTTCTCTAACTTTTTCTAAACAGGCTTTCATTTCATTTTCATATTTTTCCAAACGCTTTTCCAATTTGCCATCATTCTCTTCCAATTTCTGTTCTATTCTCTGTAATATTTCTCTTTGTGTTTCTTCCATGGCTCGTTTTGATTCCTGTTGATTTTCTTGCATTGTCCTTTTTGTTTCCTGTTGATTTCTATCCATTTGTTGTGACTGGAGTTGCATCAGTTGCAATAGTTTCTCTATTCCTGTTAATTCCTGTTCTTTTCTCTCCATAATCGTTGTATCTCCTTCATTATCCAATCCTTCTTCAACAATTTTTTCCTCTTCTCTGTTTTCTTGCATTTTGCTTTGCCTCCTTGTGGTCGACATGTTGTTTCTTTTCGTTACTGTTTTCTTTGTCCCCGCCAAATGTGAAATTTTACAACACTCTATAAGTTGCAGAACACGACAAATATTTCTCCCCAAATTTAATAAATTTTCGCCACAAATATCAAATATGCAATCAGTAAATTTCAAAATAAATATCAAATGTACGATTGGTAAAAAAAAATCAAATAATTCAATGGCAGTAAATATCAAATACCTACGATCAATCCATAAATCAAAATTATTTTTACACCTGGAAAAATTGTCAAATTATCTCTGGATCACCTGTAGTTATTCCTTATCTCTTTCCCTACCATCAAATGCAAAGCCGCGATATTTTTAAGCCACCACGTTCTGGGCTCCAGTTAATGTGATATTCAAAGATCGGTGTGCTCAAAGCAATTGATTAGATAATTAACTAATTAATTAAATTTAATTTTAATGATGCACTTATGATTTAATCACACTATTTAATGCTCTAATCTCAGGGTTTTATATTCTCGTGCTTCAATATCTCCTTTGCTTTACATATGATAAATAAGGTCAAAGATTAACGGAATAAAACACATATATGGTACAAAAGCATCTATTGAAATAAATTCACCCTCAAAATATCCTCTAAAAATAATATCTCCTATTCTGATTATTGAAATAACCCTACCACTATCTAAAGTACTTATTGAAATTTGCGTTATGAATAATTCTACAAAAAAAATAAAACTGTCTCTCGGATGATGAGTTGTCCAAATTCTTGTCTCTGGTCGCCTACAATTTACTCTTAGCAGCCCCCGATGTAGTCAGCAATCTCGCAACAAATTATTGCAAGCCTATTGTCATTAATGACCCCCTACAGATGCACGTATCTTTCAAAAAACAATGCTAGCCTTTTCTCCTCTCGATAAACTGAATCTATTTCTCGTTCCGGCATGCAACGGTGACTCTTGGAATATAAGTAGAACAATATAACTTACAATGCTTTACGTGATGAGCTTCCGTCAGGACACTTATTTCAACAAACTCACAACCATTCACTTATCTGCCTTACTACTTCAGGAGACTCTTAGAGATCACCACTAGTCGACTTAACGATCATTTAACAACTGACTCTTCTTCCACCCTCTAACATTTCGCTAAACTCCCATTCTTCATACCTAGCCCCTCCTTTTTCCTTCTTCACCAATCCGAGTTCCTCAATTTTATCCCCATCTACCTTTCAGATAACAAACACCAATTTTCCCTACCATTAGAAATTTCCTAAAACTAATTACATGCCAATCGGTTTTTTTTTTCCTTTCTTAATATCTAAACAAATATTACATTCATTTAAATTTCTAAATACAATTGTTCCCTCGCCGCAAAAGTCCATTTGGGAAACCCGGTCTCATTGTCCAAACACATAACCAACTTCCTTATCATACTAACTGTACAAAGAAAATACTTAATCCCTATTTAAATTTTGTTTACCTACGGCCATCCAAAGATAATTGACTTTCATTTCTTCGAAATGAATTTTGGTACATTTTTATTATGTTTTAACTTTTCTAAAATATTAAGATCGAAACCATATTAATTCAAATTTTACATATCTTAACAATATATATATATATATATATATATATATATATATATATATATATATATATATATATATATATATATATATATATATGTTACACTTGATCGTTTTCTTCCAGTTCCATGGTAAACTGAATTTTATGGTGGATATTGTTGATGTGTTCTAAAAAAGCCTTTAGTTTTTCTTCTCCGTGGGTCCAGATGATAAAAGTGTCATCCACGTATCTAAGCCATAGTTTGGGTTTGTATTCAGCTGTTTCTATTGCCCGCTGTTCTATTTCCTTCATAAACAAGTTTACTATTACTGGTGACAGTGGGGAACCCATCGGTGATCCCTCAACTTGTTTATATCTTTGTTCCTTATAGATGAAACAAGTGTTATTTAAACAGTGTTTGGTTAGGTTTAGTGTATCCGGTGATATTGGATACTTTTTGCTTATGATGTCCAGTGATTCATCTATAGGAACATTCGTGAAAAGTGAGACAACATCGAAGCTGACTAGCAAATGTCCCGGCTCAAGAGTCACACCTTTTATACGCTCGATGAAGTGGCTCGCGTTCTTGACGTAAGAATCCGCTTCTTCCGCGTATGGTTGCAGCTGTTGGGCCAGAAATTTCGCCAGCGGTTGTAAGGGACATCCGATGGAGCTCACAATTGGTCGCAGTGGTAATCCTGCCTTGTGTACCTTGGGTAGGCCGTAAAATTTTGGGCATCTAGATGACTTCTCTCTAGGTATGAGATGGACCTGTTGTTCTTTATTGATATTTGAGGCTTTGATCTTGGCTTTTGTTATTTTCTCTAGATAGGTTGTCGGGTCTGACGAGATGATTTGATATGTTGTATCATTTAAGATGTCGTTTATTTTTGTTTCGTAGTCTTGAATATTCATCAGTACCGTAGCGTTGCCTTTGTCAGCTGGAAGCACGATGATTTCTTTGTTGTTCTTCAAATTATGTAAGGCTTCTTTCTCTTCCCGTGCTAAATTTCTTTTTGGTGGTTTAGCTGTTCTTAATATTTTTGATACGTCTTGGCGTATGATCTCGGCTGTTTCTGTTGGGAGACTAGTAATTGTAGCCTCTACCTCAGTAATGATATTTTCTACGGGAATGTGTGTAGGTGCAACAGCAAAATTGAAACTTTTTGCAAGAACACTATTCGTGGCTTCATCCAGTGTCAGGTTTGAAAAGTTATATACTAATTTGTTTGTTTCTATTTGTGGATTTTCTTCCTTTTTTGGCCGCTGTTGTAGTGATAAATTTTCAAACTTTTTAATTTGTTTGGTCTTAGTGAGATCAGCATCTGTTTCTGCTCGAAAGTTTGTCAGTTGTTCAAAGAAATTCCATAATGTTGGATGGATTGTGTTACTTAGTTTAAGATGCAGCTGTAATGATTCTGAATTCATTTTGTCGATGTCTCGTCTGGTATCATGGATCGCTTCTCTAATAAGCGCCAGGCTTGCCCTTCTTAAAATGTTTTTCGTTTTATAGTTGTTTTTGTGAAACGTGAGCTTCATACAAGTCGGTATAATGCTTTCGTCACGGCAGCATTCTAAAAACGTAAGGTTGCATAACAGCGTCCTTCGTTTTTTTCGTAGTAGCGTCCTTCGTAGTTTTTCGTATCTTCTGATGTCTGGTAGAATTTCCTCCCCGTAGAGGTTAATTATGTTACACTTGAAGTTTCCGCGGGAGCTATATGTGCTTTCTGTTGTTTTCCGGGTTTGACTCCGCGTTGAATAATTTTGGTTTTGAGAAAAACCATTATTTTGACGACGTTTCGGCAAGATCTCACTTGCCATTGTCAAGTCAGGTAGTTCGCTTCTCGCTGTTGCTTGAAGTAGACTGAATTTTTATTCACGATACCGTAACTTATATAGTTGATCTTGATGTATTTGCTTGACCTGCGCGTCTCTTGGATCTTGTCATTGGTCCAGTATATGTTGGGGGGTCTGGAAGGGTGACACGCGTAGATGTCGCTGCTTGATTTATTTTGGTCTTTTTCTTCAATACCGTTTTCCATGTTGTAGGAAGCCGTTGCGCATCATCTCTTTGGTTTAGACCGTTGGGATTTCTTTCGATTTCTATCGATTCTTCGGTTGGTCTGTCCAATGTACGACTTTCCACAATCCCTACACGGAATCTCGTATACTCCTTGACTTTCTAACGATATTTTGGTTTTTGGTGTTGGTAGAATAGTTGAGATCTTTCTGTCGGTGTTAAATATCGTTTCTATGTTATGTTTTCTCAGCACTCTCCCTATTTTCTCTGTTGTACCCTTAACATATGGCAGAATGGTTTTGCCGATCGGTTTTTCGTCTTCTGTTGGGTCCTTCATTCTTCTTCGAGCATGTTGAGCTTTTTCGATGGTATATGCTGAGAAGCCGTTTTCTCTTAACGCTGTTTTCACATTATGCATTTCTTCATTTTGATGTTCTTGGTCTGTCAGTATTTCAGATCTTGTAATCAAGGTTTTGATGACTGAATGTAATTGTGCAGGATGGTGGTGTGAAGCAGCATTTAGATATCTATCGGTATGTGTCGGTTTCCGATACACTGTATGGCCTATGTGTCCGTCTTGTTTCTTTATTATTAACACATCTAAGAATGGAGTTTGATCGTTTTCTTCCAGTTCCATGGTAAACTGAATTTTATGGTGGATATTGTTGATGTGTTCTAAAAATGCCTTTAGTTATTCTTCTCCGTGGGTCCAGATGATAAAAGTGTCATCCACGTATCTAAGCCAAAGTTTAGGTTTGTATTCAGCTGTTTCTATTGCCCGCTGTTCTATTTCCTTCATAAACAAGTTCGCTATTACTGGTGACAGTGGGGAGCCCATCGGTGCTCCTTCAACTTGTTTATATCTTTGCTCCTTATAGATGAAATATGTGTTATTTAAACAGTGTTTGGTTAGGTTTAGAGTATCCGGTGATATTGGGTACTTTTTGCTTATGATGTCCAGTGATTCATCTATAGGAACATTCTTGAAAAGTGAGACTACATCGAAGTTGACTAGTAAATGTCCCGGCTCAAGAGTCATACCTTTTATACGCTCGATGAAGTGGCTCGCGTTCTTGACGTAAGAATCCGCTTCCTCCGCGTATGGTTGCAGCTGTTGAGCCAGAAATTTTGCCAGCGGTTTTAAGGGAGATCCGATGGAGCTCACAATTGGTCGCAGTGGTAATCCTGCCTTGTGTACCTTGGGTAGGCCGTAAAATTTTGGGCATCTTGATGACTTCTCTCTAGGTATGAGATGGACCTGTTGTTCTTTCTTGATATTTGAGGCTTTGATCTTGGCTTTTGTTATTTTCTCTAGATATGTTGTCGGGTCTGACGAGATGCTTTGATATGTTGTATCATTTAAGATGTCGTTTATTTTTGTTTCGTAGTCTTGAAACAAAAATAAACGACATCTTAAATGATACAACATATCAAAGCATCTCGTCAGACCCGACAACCTATCTAGAGAAAATAACAAAAGCCAAGATCAAAGCCTCAAATATCAATAAAGAACAACAGGTCCATCTCATACCTAGAGAGAAGTCATCTAGATGCCCAAAATTTTACGCCCTAACCAAGGTATACAAGGCAGGATTACCACTGCGACCAATTGTGAGCTCCACCGGATCTCCCTTACAACCGCTGGCGAAATTTCTGGCCCAACAGTTGCTACCATACGCGGAAGAAGCGGATTCTTACGTCAAGAACGCGAGCCACTTCATCGAGGGTATAAAAGGTGTGACTCTTGAGCCGGGACATTTGCTAGTCAGCTTCGATGTTGTCTCACTTTTCACGAATGTTCCTATAGATGAATCACTGGACATCATAAGCAAAAAGTATCCAATATCACCGGATACACTAAACCTAACCAAACACTGTTTAAATAACACTTATTTCATCTATAAGGAACAAAGATATAAACAAGTTGAGGGAGCACCGATGGGTTCCCCACTGTCACCAGTAATAGCGAACTTGTTTATGAAGGAAATAGAACAGCGGGCAATAGAAACAGCTGAATACAAACCCAAACTATGGCTTAGATACGTGGATGACACTTTTATCATCTGGACCCACGGAGAAGAAAAACTAAAGGCTTTTTTAGAACACATCAACAATATCCACCATAAAATTCAGTTTACCATGGAACTGGAAGAAAACGATCAAACTCCATTCTTAGATGTGTTAATAATAAAGAAACAAGACGGACACATAGGCCATACAGTGTATCGGAAACCGACACATACCGATAGATATCTAAATGCTGCTTCACACCACCATCCTGCACAATTTTATTCAGTCATCAAAACCTTGATTACAAGATCAGAAAGACTGACAGACCAAGAACATCAAAATGAATAAATGCATAACGTGAAAACAGCGTTAAGAAAAAACGGCTTCTCAACATACAACATCGAAAAAGCTCAAAATGCTCGAAGAAGAGATAAGGACCCTACAGAAGACAATAAAGCGATCGGCAAAACCATTCTGCCATATGTGAAGGGTACGACAGAGAAAATAGGGAGAGTGCTGAGAAAACACAACATAGAAACGATATTTAATACGGACAGAAAGATCTCAACTATTTTACCAACACCAAAGACCAAAATATCGTTAGAAAGCCAAGGTGTATACGAGATTCCGTGTGGGGATTGTGGAAAGTCGTACATTGGACAGACCAACCGAAGAATCCAGGTAAGACGAGAAGAACACCGAAATGCTATCGAAAGGGGAGAAACCACGTCATCCCTGGCTCAACATGTCGCAAATACAGGACACACAATAAACCTGAACCACACAACGATGTTAGCTAACATCGAAGTAAAAAGAAAACGGGAAATCAGAGAATCGATAGAAATTGAAAGAAATCCCAACGGCTTAAACCAAAGAGATGATGCGCAACGGCTTCCTACAACATGAAAAACGGTACTGAAGAAAAAGACCAAAATAAATAAGGCCGCGACATCCACGCGTAACATCCCGCCGACGACTGCAACCTACACCGGACCAATAACAAGAGCCAGAGTTCGCGCAGGGCAAGCAGCAGCAGCATCAGGATCAGGATCAACTACATAAGTGACGGTATCGTGAGTAAAAATTCAGTTTACTTCAAGCAGCAGCGAGAAGCGGAACTACCTGACTTGACAATGGCAAGTGAGATCTTGCCGAAACGTCGTCAAAATAATGGTTTTTCTCAAAACCAAAATTATTCAACGCGGAGTCAAACCCGGAAAACAACAGAAAGCACATATAGCTCCCACGGAAACTTCAAGTGTAACATAATTAACCTCTACGGGGAGGAAATTCTACCAGATATCAGAAGATACGAAAAACTACGATCGAAACGAAGGACGTTGTTATGCAACCTTACGTTATTAGAACGCTGCCGTGACGAAAGCATTATACCGACTTGTATGAAGCTCACTTTTCACAAAAACAACTATAAAACTAAAAACATCTTAAGAAGAGCAAGCCTGGCGCTTATAAGAGAGGCAATCCATGATACCAGACGAGACATCGACAAAATGAATTCAGAATCATTATAGCTGCATCTTAAACTAAGTAACACAATCCATCCAACATTATGGAATTTCTTTGAACAACTGACAAACTTTCGAGCAGAAACAGATGCTGATCTCACTAAGACCAAACAAATTAAAAAGTTTGAAAATTTATCACTACAACAGCGGCCAAAAAAGAAAGAAAATCCACAAATAGAAACAAACAATTTAGTATATAACTTTTCAAATCTGACACTGGATGAAGCCACGAATAGTGTTCTTGCAAAAGGTTTCAATTTTGCTGTTGCACCTACATACATTCCCGTAGAAAACATAATTACTGAGGTAGAGACTACAATTACTAATCTCCCAGCAGAAACAGCCGAGATCATACGCCAAGACGTATCAAAAATATTAAGAACAGCTAAACCACCAAAAAGAAATTTAACACGGGAAGAGAAAGAAGCCTTACATAATTTGAAGAACAACAAAAAAATCATCGTGCTTCCAGCTGACAAAGGCAACGCTACGGTAGTGATGAATATTCAAGACTACGAAACAAAAATAAACGACATCTTAAATGATACAACATATCAAAGCATCTCGTCAGACCCGACAACCTATCTAGAGAAAATAACAAAAGCCAAGATCAAATATCAATAAAGAACAACAGGTCCATCTCATACCTAGAGAGAAGTCATCTAGATGCCCAAAATTTTACGCCCTACCCAAGGTACACAAGGCAGGATTACCACTGCGACCAATTGTGAGCTCCACCGGATCTCCCTTACAACCGCTGGCGAAATTTCTGGCCCAACAGCTGCTACCATACGCGGAAGAAGCGGATTCTTACGTCAAGAACGCGAGCCACTTCATCGAGCGTATAAAAGGTGTGACTCTTGAGCCGGGACATTTGCTAGTCAGCTTCGATGTTGTCTCACTTTTCACGAATGTTCCTATAGATGAATCACTGGACATCATAAGCAAAAAGTATCCAATATCACCGGATACACTAAACCTAACCAAACACTGTTTAAATAACACTTATTTCATCTATAAGGAACAAAGATATAAACAAGTTGAGGGAGCACCGATGGGTTCCCCACTGTCACTAGTAATAGCGAACTTGTTTATGAAGGAAATAGAACAGCGGGCAATAGAAACAGCTGAATACAAACCCAAACGATGGCTTAGATACGTGGATGACACTTTTATCATCTGGACCCACGGAGAAGAAAAACTAAAGGCTTTTTTAGAACACATCAACAATATCCACCATAAAATTCAGTTTACCATGGAACTGGAAGAAAACGATCAAATTCCATTCTTAGATGTGTTAATAATAAAGAAACAAGACGGACACATAGGCCATACAGTGTATCGGAAACCGACACATACCGATATATATCTAAATGCTGCTTCACACCACCATCCTGCACAATTGCATTCAGTCATCAAAACCTTGATTACAAGATCAGAAAGACTGACAGACCAAGAACATCAAAATGAAGAAATGCATAACGTGAAAACAGCGTTAAGAAAAAACGGCTTCTCAACATACAACATCGAAAAAGCTCAAAATGCTCGAAGAAGAGATAAGGATCCTACATAAGACAATAAACCGATCGGCAAAACCATTCTGCCATATGTGAAGGGTACGACAGAGAAAATAGGGAGAGTGCTGAGAAAACACAACATAGAAACGATATTTAATACAGACAGAAAGATCTCAACTATTTTACCAACACCAAAGACCAAAATATCGTTAGAAAGCCAAGGTGTATACGAGATTCCGTGTGGGGATTGTGGAAAGTCGTACATTGGACAGACCAACCGAAGAATCCAGGTAAGACGAGAAGAACACCGAAATGCTATCGAAAGGGGAGAAACCACGTCATCCCTGGCTCAACATGTCGCAAATACAGGACACACAATAAACCTGAACCAAACAACGATGTTAGCTAACATCGAAGTAAAAAGAAAACGGGAAATCAGAGAATCGATAGAAATTGAAAGAAATCCCAACGGCTTAAACCAAAGAGATGATGCGCAACGGCTTCCTACAACATGGAAAACGGTACTGAAGAAATAGACCAAAATAAATCAGGCCGCGACATCCACGCGTAACAGCCCGCCGACGACTGCAACCTACACCGGACCAATAACAAGAGCCAGAGTTCGCGCAGGGCAAGCAGCAGCAGCATCAGGATCAGGATCAACTACATAAGTGACGGTATCGTGAGTAAAAATTCAGTTTACTTCAAGCAGCAGCGAGAAGCGGAACTACCTGACTTGACAATGGCAAGTGAGATCTTGCCGAAACGTCGTCAAAATAATGGTTTTTCTCAAAACCAAAATTATTCAACGCGGAGTCAAACCCGGAAAACAACAGAAAGCACATATAGCTCCCGCGGAAACTTCAAGTGTAACATATATATATTGATATATACATATATATGATACATATACTTGACGTATAATATATATATATATATATATATATATATATATATATATATATATATATATACTTGTTATATCTCCTTGTTATATATATATATATATATATATATATATATATATATATATATATATATATATATAGATACAAGTTTTTATTGAGGTTGCAGTCAGTGTAAGGGGCAGGATGAGAGAAACTCTTTGTTACAATCGAGCTTTCGTAAAATTTATTTGCTTCGTCAAGATTAGCTAAAATGAGTATATAATTATAAATACAATGAAATTAAAGATAAAAGAACATTGTATAAAAAAGCACAAAAACTTACAACGTGAGGTTAGTTCATTAATTTAACATTTCCACAAAACATAATTATATAAAAATATCCTTATTTTAATATAATCAAAAAGCTAGTTTTTAACAACTTAAAATAAAATAAACAGATACCTATTTAATGTCTTATTGACATTAATTAAGTGTCTTTCTGGCATTAATCAAATTTAGAACTAAATTAATAAATCAAAAATTTTTCATTAGAAATTGTAAAAATTAAAACATTGAAATTTGGAAACGATTAAAATAAGGATATTTTTATATAATTATGTTTTGTGGAAATGTTAAATTAATGAACTAACCTCACGTTGTAAGTTTTTGTGCTTTTTTATACAATGTTCTTTTATCTTTAATTTCATTGTATTTATAATTATATACTCATTTTAGCTAATCTTGACGAAGCAAATAAATTTTGCGAAAGCTCGATTGTAACAAAGAGTTTCTCTCATCCTGCCCCTTACACTGACTGCAACCTCAATAAAAACTTGTATCTACATATTGTCAGTCAATAATACCAAACTACTTTATATATATATATATATATATATATATATATATATATATATATATATATATATATATATATATATATATATATATATATATATATATATATACATTCATTTATAGTACAATCCTGAGCCTTCGATAGTAAAACTTAAACACAAACCTGAACCACGTTAACCATCCTGAACCTGTATATTGGTTCAGGATTGTTTTCCTCTTATAACTGACATATATTTTTAAACTTACAATATAAATAATTTTTTTAAACTAGTGGTGTCATCAGCGGACAAAACTGATTAACTTTCAATTCAATATGTCATTTGGAATCCGAGAGAAACCTGTTTGTAGTATGGTTCAGCATTGTATCTTTTAGTTCAGACATTTGCCACTTTGGCGCTGGAAACAATTTCTCGAATATACATGATCTTTATGTATATATCACAATTAATACCATCCTGATCCACACCAAGTGGCAACATTGGTTTGTCGTTATTTTGTGTAAAGAATCCGCGAATTCTATTTTTAGCCAGACAGATTTGTTAATAGGTATATATTATATACTTTAGTTTTGCAACTTTGCAAGATTCGTTTGTTTTGGTTCAGAAACGTCGCTGTGTGCGCTCGATGCAAAAGTGAATATGAATAATAAAGGACGTTGTAAATTGATGGTTGATACGTATTTGTAAGTTAGGTAAAGTTAAGTTATACAGAAGGGATTAAAATAATTCTCACTTTGAGAAAAAGGGTTTAAGGATTAAATGTATATTAAATTTCTCAGTGTCGGCGCTACGGTATAAGGTGCCCGCCTGCAAAACTAACACTGGCGCCCCACACACACATACACACAGATACTCGTACAACCACAGCCTCAGGGACATTATGTGTGTTCTAATGGAACAGTGAAGTGAGACCCATATGTCTGAAGATCAAACCGGTCAGAATGCGTAACCTGGAGTGGTACCTATCTGACCGTCCATAACCTGGAGTGGTATCTATCTGACCCCCAAGCTATACCACCACCCCTCCCCATCGCAGTACATAACGAGCGAGGAGGCTTTGTACTGAACGTTACCTTGGATGTCCTGGGTAATGGGACATCCTGTGTATTACTTTATGTGGTTATACCACCTGATTTTAGGGGTAGCTAGAAGAGCTTTTCTCCCCATTAATGGCTTGATTTTGGACTTGTCTTCTAAAAATGTGTGTTCCGGGCAACGAGGCACCGACTAAAGTTGGTGTCCCGCTATCCGCAAATATCCACGGAAAATAAAGTTCGGTTACAGTTTTATTGGGCCCATCATCTGACAAAACAACTTCCCTTTAACTTTTTTAAGAAATTGGCTAAGAGAACTAATATTTTTTTGTCATTTCTTCTTTTTCGGCTTTTCTTTTTCGATTTGTACCCCAGATATTTTTTTGAATTCACTGTTATTTTTAACTAAATAAAAATAATAACTTTAAAACCTCAAGATTATGCTTCTGCAGTAATGTGAACCCGTAGTTTAATAATAGCACTGAGTACTTAACAAATTAATATAATTTTATATTAATTGAATACCTACAACACTAGATTATTTAACTGCAGAGTACAACTGACAAACTATTCTGTATTATAATCACATGAAATAATACCAAATCTAAAGAGCTCTAAACTAGATTTTTTGTAAAATGTTTATTTTAAACATTGTTTTTATATGGGATTATTACTAAACTTGGTATCTATTAATAGGTACATAATACTTATTAAATTAGACAGGCAGCAAAAAACAGTATTGCAATCTTGTTTATTTTACAAGAAATCATTCATTTCCTCTCATAACTGCTGATACAAAACTAACAACTTGCAAGGAATTTGAAGAAAATAAACAAAGCATTCTCATTAGAGCAAAGTTGTTTGGTTGAAATATGATATCTTTGACTAATACTACCTAATAGTAAGAATTATATGCGGCATTGCATATTTTTGTATGTTTTACATGTGTGATATGCAAAAATAAACAAACACAGATTAGGGTAATATGACGAATTTAAACCTCATCTAAAAAAATGAATTTTTCTATTTAAGTATTTTGCATAACACAATAAACACAAGCAGAAAAAAGCTTATTCTGGCGCCCCCCCCCCCAACAGGGGCGCCCGCCTGCAGTGCATCCCTTGCAGGCCCGTTATCGCCGGCCCTGAAATTTCTAGACAAAACATAACAGAAATTTTAAATCTTATTTAACAAAACAAAAACAACTTTGACATTTATTAATGTCAAAGGAACAAAATTGGGAACAAAAAAATTGAAGAAAATTGCTCCATGGGAAGCCGAGAAAATACAATTTTTTTTTAACGTATACCGATTTTGAACGTTGACATTCCATTTTCTCCAACCTGATGTTTTATTGAAATTTTGGTATTTTTGGTATTTTTCACTCGTAATACCGATAGTTTTTATTATTATAATATATGTTATGAGTAGTGTTGCCAGGTCCGATTTGTTTTTAATCGGGACATAAGCAAAACCAAATCGGGATTTAGGGTTGTAGATCGGGACAAATAAACAACAATAGCCCAGTAAATGACAGTTTTGGAGTGTAATTTTCAGAGTCAACTCCGAATTGCATGAAAATCTGGTTTTAGGTTCTACTTACTGTCTACTTCAAAGTTTAACTTGTACCGTTGGTTGCTTTTACTTGGGTGGTGACTATGAGTCTTTTGACGATATGAAAATTTGTGCGGAGAAAGAGAACCGAAATAGAAAGGTGATGATTCGAAAATTACCATCCTATTATGTATATCTTCGCCGTACTAAACTTTGACCGGTTGTATCTCAGGAACCAATCATCGCAATTAAACAGTTTTTCTTTTAAAAGAAGCGCCCTGTCGCTTTCTTTCCAAGACCGTTTTCATAATTTAATTTAATTTAATATTTTCCGAGATATTATATTTGTTTATAAGGCAAAAAATGGTTTATAATTTTAAAATATTCCTAAGGCCGCTCAAATAGTCCAATTTCAATTCTGTAAAGTACATTAGATAGGTATAGTGCCATTTTATACAAAAATCATAGTTATTCTTATGCATTTTAATTATTGTGGTTATTATGGCGACCCTAAATTTTTAATTAACAATTTAATTGTTGCTAAACTGTAAAAGCTCTTTTGGTAGATAGATCTATTTATTGATAAATTATTACTAACCTAAAATTTTAGTTGAAATTAAAAATTTTGTTGAAAAAAACCCGCATTTTCCGAAAAAAAATTTCGTCGAAGTAAATCGAGAAAAATCTGTCTCTATGCAGAATTTCATTACGGTGAATTTTTATTTGGGTGTTTTTGGTGTAAAGTTAAAATCTTTGGAGTTGTAGTGCAAAGATTGAAAAAACACGATTTTCGGGCGCCATTTTGTTTATAGAAAAGTAGCACACTGTCTGTGGACTTTGCGTACCTATATTATTAATATATACGATCATAAGATTCGATTCCAGCAATAAAATTGCTAATAAATAACTTTTCCCAAAAATTGCTTATTCTTCGATAATCTGCCCAGACTATTCTTGCAGTTCTCAAATTTAAATATTCTACTAAGAAAGAGCCATCCACATATATGTGAAGAATTGGTTGACAGCAAGCAGCGTGAGAACGATTCGTTAATACTTGAAGAAGTGGTTGATAGAGCGGATCACGGGAATAACGTTTCTTCAATATCATTTGAAAAACCGGTTGAAAGAGAGAAGCGCGAGAAGGACGAATCTCTAATAATACAGAAACTCTTAAATTATGATAATAAACAAAAAAGTGAACATCAAGTGGAGAAGGAAAGTGAAAAGGGGCAACAGACAAGCAGCAGTTCTGTAGCTAAAAGGATATCATCTCTTGTTTTAGAAGAGAAGGTAATACCTCAATTAAATTACGATCATCATCGTCATTCAACCCGGATCTATCCACTGCTGGATATAGGTATCCCTCAGTATTTTCCATGCATTTCTGTTTTGTGCTGTTTGCATCCAATTTTTGTCGATCCGTTTTATTTCTTCAGACCATCTGGTTGGCGGACGACCTCTACTTCGATATGCTTCTTGTATTGGTCTCCAGTGTATTATTTGCTGTCTCCATCTGTTATCCGACATTCTAGCTATGTGTCCAGCCCAGTTCCACTTTAGTATGGCATCCGTCACTCCTCTTCTCCGTTTTATCTCCCTGTTCGTAATTCGATTCCTACGAGAAATGCCTAACATTGAGGCTCCATTCCATGGCTTTAAATTACGATATAAGCAGTATAATATGGCGTCCAAAACAATTTGGTACTTTACGTTTTCCTAAACTCCAATAATTGTCAACTAACAATCTGTGAGAAAGCCTATAACGTAAGGAAAGAAGCAGAATTGATTTTAATCCATTAGACATGACATACCCTGGTAAGTTTGTTTTGTCGTTTACGGCTCGTAAGACGGTTTTTTGTGTCCAACAAAACAAACCAAACTCAGCTGCATGTATAAAAAGCCTATCTGACAAGTCGTAAATGACGAAATAACTTGGTCACAAGATTTTGTGTCTAATATGTTAAAATCAATTATGATTATTTTTTTAATGTTAGTTCACTTAAATCTTTCCTATTTCTTTTAACGTGTTCGATTCATTGTACATTTTTTTAGCCACTTGTTGAAAAAATTACAAAGATCCAAGGGATTTTTGCTTCTATTGCGAAAAGGATGTACAATCTCATTTTGCTAGACATATTTCTAAATGGCACTCAGAAGAAATTGAGGTAGTTAAAATATTATGCCATAAAGTTAATTTGAAAGAGAGACGATTGGCTTTATCAAACTAAGGAAGGGAAATTTTATCAGAAATCGGGCAGACGCCGCATTAAGACATGTTAAAGGACAAACCTTACTGATAAGTCGTCAAGTGCAGATAAATATCTACCGTGCAAGTATTGTTTGGGATACTATAATAAAAAATGTTTACTTAGGCATACCAAAATTTGTCCGTCTAATAATTATGATAAGGATAATAATAGAAGACAAACGTCCCAAAGCGACGGACAAACTACTTTGTTTCTACACCATTTTCTTAAACATGACGATTTATTAAAATCAAAAAAAAAATTTCAGGATGCACGCAGATGACATAAATATTATTGCCAAAAAAAAATCCCTTAATTTGTCAGTATACATATTTGTACATAAAAGGCCGTCAAAGTAACGGCAATATGGATTTGGTAAGAAAGAATATGCGAAGACTTGAAAAACTCTTACACTTTGCAAGACTACAAAATCCAGAGATTAAGAAACTTATAGGTATTCTTCGCCTAAAGCATTTTCAACTAATAATTTCTGGAGTTAATAAACTGGCAAAATATAATCCAGAAACAGAAAATTATGAGTCACCAACGTTGGCCATAAATTTTGGGACACTTATAAAAAAATCTTGCGACTTAGCAGATATTAATCTTGTTCAGATTGAGGACACAAGCGATGAGAGAAAAGACCTTAAAATATTAAAAAATCGGATAATGTCTAGGTAATGGGAACGGCAATTGGAAGGTGGAAACACAAAAAAAATCTTATGTATGTCTTTGTACTCACTTTATAATGCTAAAAAAATCACGGCTTCCGAATTTCCATGCATATTTTTTCTATAATTCTCATTTAAAATTCTGTTTTTAACATGAATTTTCAAATATATCCTCCATCTTGATTGTTCTGTCCTTAATGTCATGTCACTTTTCTACCAATGTTGCCATATTTTCAAAAATATTGTCTTGCAAAATTTTGTGAAAATGTAAAAAAACAATATAATTTTGAAAAAACTACATATTATTTTGTTTTAATTTTGTCTTCATCAGTTATGCTTATATTAGTTTCGGTTAGTTTAGGTTAGGTTTGGTCAGGTTATGTTTTAGTCACTAAGAAATATTTAAAAGGTAATAAGTCACTTTAATTTTCAGTTACTAACTTCTTTATATATTATTTTTGATTAATTTGGGTTAGGTTTGGTCAGGTTATGTTTTAGTCGGTATATTGTGATTGCACGCAGCGGTCAAATACCTCCTGGGGTACTCTACACTCTAATACCCGAAAGTTAGGTTTGGACCGAAGGGTTAGGTCTTCCTCCTTTGAAAATTGTACTGTATAATATATAATATATTAATTTTTTAAAATTAGCAAAATTTCCGTTCAAAACGAATAAGAAGTAAATTAAAACTTAGACACCCTGTTGAGAACCCTGACCGCTGCGCACAATTGCAATCTGCCCGTTTTAGTCATTCTAGAATATTATTATAAAAACGGTACTTTATATTTATATTTAAATTATTACAAAATTTTGCAAGAAATAATATTTTTTGAAAATATGGCAACATTGGTAGAAAAGTGACATGGCATTAACAAGGAAACAATCAAGATGGAGGGATATATTTGAAAATTTATGTTAAAAAAGGAATTTTTAAATGAGAATTGAACTAATTATAGAAAAAATATGCATTGAAATACACGTATCGTATTTTTAAGAGCATTATTAAGTGAGTACAAAGGCATACATAATAAAATTTCTCTAATTTCACCTCAAATTTAGCATGCTCAAATTTAGCATGCACTTTTCCTAGACTTTTACCAAAAAATCTTATAGAATCCCAATGGTGCAATGAAGTTTCTGCACAAGCATGTACCAATTTCAATCAGAATAAATGGAACAAGGAAGAACTTCTGCCGCTTACTAACGACCTCAAGAAACTTAACATTTTTTTGCAAACAACTGCAGAAGAATTATTTGACAAATTGAAATCAGATGAGTATGATTTTAAGACTTATAATTCATTAAAAGACACACTGTATGCGCAAGTCATTCTTCTTAACAGACGAAGACCAGCAGAGGTGGCTCAGCTAAAGATCCAAACGTTTAAATGTATTAATTTAGGGGGTGAAAATGATACCGAATTCGAAAAATGTTTAACTCAAGCTGAAAAATGTTTATTAAAAACTTACAGTCGTTTAGTTATAAGAGGTAAGCGTGGAAGAGAAGTAACCATGTTGTTATCACTATGAATGAAAATGCATTTCGATTATATTTTACACTGTAGAAATAACTTTGTAATTGAAAGTGACTTTGTATTTCACACCACTGGAAGAGGATTTGTTGATGGAACTAAAATTATTCATAAATATGCCAAGAAATGTCAGTTAGAGAGACCTGCGAGTATAACAGCAACAAAACTTCGAAAGCATTTGGCCACCATTACTCAACTTCTCCAATTGTACAATAATGATATGGAGCAATTAAGCAAATTCATGGGACACACATTACAAACGCATTGCAATTATTATCGTTTGTCTGAAAAAGTATATATCAAACTGCTAAAATTTCTAAACTTTTACTTTTAATGATGGAAGGAGCTGAAAAATACAAAGGTAAAACTTTAGACGAAATTGACATTAACTTACATCCTCTCTCTGACGCGCAAGGTGAAGAAATGGAAAATATATATTGGATGATAATCTAAACGCCGATTACCAGATTCCATCTACTTCAGCTAACTTAAATAATAATAAAGAACCACCAAAAAAAAGGGCCACTTAAAAAAGAAAATCTTTATTGATAGGAGACAACCATGGACAAAGCAACAAAAAAGCATTATCGCAGAATATTTTTCCGACCATATTAAAAACAGAAAGCCTCCCGTTGAGGTAGAAGTGCATCAACTTATTGGAGTGTCGAGGTATTTAAAGAAAGAAAATGCACAAGTATCAAAGCTATCGTTTATAATATATGTATAAAGGAAAACATTAAATATTAAACACTATTTTTCAAATATTTTTTAGTTGATGTTTATTTTTTTTTCACTATTTTGAAAGACATTATTGTTTTATTTTTGATCTGTATCACATTATTCTTACGCTTGCAGGCAATTGAAATTGCCATTACTTAAGCTATAATCAATAATAAAATCAAGTAATGTACAAATGTACCTACTTTTGACAATAAATTATTGTACTGAATACTTTCCTGATTTATTCCTTTTTTGTTAATCTGGATAAATTGCTGTCAACATAGGTACGTCATATTTTTAACATTCATTTCATTATAAGAACTGGAACCTGGAACGTATAGTTTATAGTAATATGATGCTGCCATCGCTGTTAATTCGGTGGGACATAATATCGTTTTGCAATATTATGATGGGTTCGCCTTCTTTATGATATTCATTATGTGGGACGGATCTTTTGCAGTAATGTGATACCTTCGCCGACAAGTTTTTTACTGTTTAAAACCCTTTTTTAACTAATGAGTTTTATATTAGGTATTATTTTTAAATACTATGTAACGTTACTGTGCAATCCACTATGTAATTCATTTTTTTGCATTTTTAAACATTTGTTGTTGTTGAGATACGGAGGAAATAAACGGACGTAAGCTTCTTAACTAGTTATGACAGGTGACGTAATAGTGACAGATGACGTTACAGAGCCACTGTGACCAATAATTTTAAATGGGACCTTATGGCAAGTGATACCTCGTTTGAAAGGTATTTAAAATACCTATTCAGTCACACTAATTTTTTTGGGTTTAAGTTAATTTGGATTTTGGTGAATAAATTAAATAAATATAATATTGTAGTTTTGAATTTAATTAATAAAAATTCAAATGTCCGTCTATGGATTTTTTGTCAAAAAAGTTGACGTTTTTGAATTGTCTAGTAGTTTTTACGTCAACGTCAACCTGTTTGACAAGTAATCATAGGCGGAATTTTGAATTTTTATTAATTAAATGCGAAACTACAATTTTATATTTATTTCATTTATTCATCAAAATTAGCTTAAACTCAAAAAATAATTAGTATAACTGAATAGGTATTTTCAATACCTTTCAAACGAGGTATCACTTGCCATAAGGTCCCATTTAAAATTATCGGTCACAGTGGCTCTGTAACGTCATCTGTCACTATTACGTCACCTGTCATGACTAGTTAAGAAGCTTACGTCCGTTTATTTCCTCCCTCCAAATTTCACTATTATAGGTATAACCGTTCAAAAGATACGAGGGGGGGTACGGACTTTTGACTAGCACTGTATATACAGATTCGGCACTTTTTTAACTACCCTATGGGTTATTCAGTGTGTGGAACAAAGATAATACTTAATTGTTTGAATGCGAGTGAGACACAATCCACTCATGTTGTGGATCGTCTCCCCACTCCAGTCAAGTAACGAGTCTGACAGTTCGACAGTGTTGCTATTTTTCTGTTATATCATTCCTTCTAAAATATTAGTCGGATATTGAATGTAAAATAATATTTAAATCCGTTACAGTTTACTGTCGAATGAAAATTAATATTGTCCCAACAAAACTTAAATGAAGTAGTCATGTAATTGTTATTTTTTAAACGATTCCATCAATTACTTGATTAATTAACACAGAACACTGACTTTACAAATTGATGAGTGACAACAGCGCAACTTTACTAGACAGACAGCAATATTCCCCTCATTTCCCTAAAAGGCTAGGCGGGGCTTATGATTTGCTTCTATTTTTCGTATTTTCGCGTTCAACAGGTCGAATTTGAATTTCAGATTTCAGGTTCTATTGTTTACAAGCTGTTGTCACATAAGGTTGAAAATTAAAAAATAATTAACATGCCAAACGTTTATAAACGAGAAGAAAAGATCCAAATGATAAAATGGTATTATGTGGGACATTCTATTCTGACAATAATACATTTATTTATTGGTGATTTTGAAAATCGCCCAATTCCAACAAAAAAAAACAGTTCGGTCAATAATTAAAAATTTCGAAAATTTTGGTTGCATAAATAACTGTAGAAAATGTCGTCCTGCGAATCAACCACGACCGAAAGTAATTTCTGTCGAACGCGAAGCTCGCGAAATGCAAGTCTGCTTAGCTGCTGAAGAAAAGCCTTGTTCGAGCAGACAAATTGCCGACGAAGTTGACCTAAAGGAGAGAACTGTGAGGAACATTTTAAAGCGAAATGGATGCAAGTGCTATAAAGTGCAAACCACACAAGAACTTTTCCCAGACGATCATTTTAAACGTATGCAATTTTGTCAAGCTATGATTGAGAAGTCGAATGTCGACAATAACTTTTTAAAAAATATTGTGTTTACCGATGAATCTTCATTCACCATCCACAGACGTCATAATCCATCTGTCGTCCGCTATTGGTCTAAGAAAAATAAACGATTGAGTATTGCTGTGCGAACACAATACCCAAAGAAATTAAATGTGTGGACTGGACTTTATAGCGATCATATAATTGGTCCATTTTTTATTACGGGAAATCTGAATGGACGTAAGTACCTAGAATTATTGCAAAATCAGATTATTCCCGCAATTCGAAACGTCGCGCCCAACTTCGATGATGTCTGGTTTCAACAGGATGGTTGCCCAGCACACAATTCAGCCGCAGTCAGAAAGTATTTGGAACAAACATTCCCGGGACGATTAATTTCTTCTCGAGGGACAATAGAATGGCCCCCTAGATCACCAGACTTAGCACCTTTAGATTTTTATTTCTGGGGTATGCTAAAATCCAAAATATATCAGCATGAATTTGAACGAGCAGAATCCACTTTAGCAGAATTACAACAAAAAATTGTTCAGCTCTGCAGTGAGGTAGAGCCAGATCAGCTGAATGCAATGAGATCGTCATTGTATGATCGATTCGGTTTTTGTTCACTGCAAGAGGGTGGTTTGTTCGAACATTTACTTGTTTAGAATTGTTTTTGCCTTTAATTTTAATTTAATTATTTAGAATAAATTTTTCAGTTGGTTTTCTTATAAAAAAATATTTTTTTAAAATGACTTTAATTTTAATTTCATTATTTAGAATAAATTTTTCAGTTGGTTTTCTTATAAAAAAATATTTTTTTAAAATGACTTTAATTTAATTATTTAGAATTGTTATTGTTATGTTGGTTATATTTTTATAAAAAAAGTACTTATTTTGTTATTTAGATTAAAATTTTTTTTGGGGGATAAATGGGTAGAATGCGAAAACATGGAGTTGATTCCAGTTTACTCCAATTAGCCTCTTCTACTCAAATCCGACTCTCACCTTCACGTTGGTGTCCCCTGTTAACCGAGCAACCCAACCTAGAGATCCGGTATCCAAGCCCGGGTGGAAAGTTGGGTCGGGAACTGACGAGAGCGGGTGAAATGGCCCTCCTAAAAGGAGGTTTGGGGTTGGGTTAACTACCCAACTCCGTAAAAATCCATAGTTACGAAATCTAAAGTTGAAAATGCTGGACGGAAATCTCGACGACGACCTGTATGCAACGAAATAAGGACAAATGTTAAATTGTATGAAGCCATAGATGAATTCCACATCCCTGATAAACTGATAATATTGGTTAAAGCTACAATGCGTAAAGTTGTTTGTAACAATGGCGTTTGAATCGCATGTTGGGCTGCGACCGGGAGATGCGCTGGTGTGTCTCATTTTCAACATAGCTCTGGAAAAGTCGGTCAGAAATGCCCGAATAGACAACGGAGGAAATATTTTTAATAAATCATCTCAAATTTTGGCATATGTAGATGACGTGGCCCTAGTTTCCCGACAACACGCAAGCTAGAAGAAATGTATACACCTCAAATGCCTCAAAAAATATAGGGCTGCAAGTAAACGAGGAGAAAACTAAGACGATGGCATCAACACCCAACAATAGAGCCAGAAACATCGGTCACCAATTCACTGTTGATAACTCTACCTTTCTTTAAAGCGGTGGACAAATTCACATACTTAGGCACCCTGATCGCCAAAGAGAACGTCATGACGGAAGAAATCAAGCGAAGGATACCTACAACATTTTTGTTCAATTTATTAGATAATATTTTGTATTTTGACAACGACATTCGAAGTAGGAGTTTTTTAAGTTAAATTGTGGCTTATTTCCCATTTAGAATAATAAATTACATAAGTAAATGCCACAAAAAATAGAAGCTTTTTATTAGATAGAACAATAGAAAAAATAGAACAACGTTTTAGGTGAAATATGTTTTAAATACGTATCCATAAACTTTAAAAATAATAATCCATTCGTAAATACCGCGTAGATATGCATAGAAAGCTTCAAGGATCTGCAATCGTGCAGGTAGTTAGTTTCATTCGGTTCCCTTGGCGCGATGCGGACCCTTAAGTCACATATCGCACCGGCAGAGGATATCGGACTGAACTGAAGTTTATTTTGGCAGACGGGCGTGGCTTATTTTGCTACGAATTGAGGGGAATAACGCGTAATTGCCACGCATCAATTCCTTAAGTCAATATTCTTTGTTAACTAATTAAGTAATTAATAGAATCGCTTAGAAAATAACTATTACATTGCTACTTTATTTAAGTTTTTTTTGTGACAATATTAATTTTAATTCTACAATGAACTCTAGTGGAATTAAATATTATTTTACTCTTATGTATCTCACTAATATTTTAGAAGGAAAGATGTAACAGAAATGTAGCAACACTGTTTCAAGATCAAACCCACTCATTCGAGATCGTGGCTGCATCTCACTTGTATTCACACAATTAAATATTATCTTTATTCCACACACTGAATAACCCATAGGGTAGTTAAAAAAGTGCCGAATCTGTATATATATATATATATATATATATATATATATATATATATATATATATATATATATATATATATATATATATATATATATGTTCGGAAAGGTTTCCGCGGTGAATACAATGAAACTTAAAGCTAAAATCAATATCAACAAAAGAATTAATATTAAAATTAAACTCACCAGGCTTCCGGGTTGAACCGCGTCGTTGGTTTCTAGGCCGAGCTTTCGACGTCCTCTCTGACGTCATCTTCAGGGCTTCCGGGGTCTCAGTCTCCTGAGGCTCCAGACACTACACACACTACTCACTACTTCACTACTCACTGCAATACTGTTGTTGCTGACGCTGGGGCGGTCATTTATACCGTGGACTGATGTGACTGACGTGGCTGTCGATGACGTGGCGGAGTGGGAATTAGCGCGAAGACTATTTGGAGTGGCGCGAAGATTTTTGACGGCGGGAATTGTATTTGTAGATGGCCTAGCTCGGCCTAGAAACCAACGACGCGGTTCAACCCGGAAGCCTGGTGAGTTTAATTTTAATATTAATTCTTTTGTTGATATTGATTTTAGCTTTAAGTTTCATATATATATATATATATATATATATATATATATATATATATATATATATATATATATACAGAGAGAGTCTGTAAAGTGGAATAAATTCAATATCTCAAATACTAATTGTTTTTTGGAAAATGCTCAGATCCGTCGATTAGTATTTCAAATTGTCCTTTTTGACATTCAATAATAATGTATACAGGGTGTCCCAATTTAGAGATATGACGTCATCGTCGATTTTCTTAAATGGCAACACTGTCATTTTGATAGCTAATTTGATAGGGTTTGTAAAGTTATACATAACTGCAAAATATCAAATTTTTATTCTCTACCATTTACAAGATAATAGAAAATAACAAAGTTATATCTGTAATTTGGAATATATTCAATAATTAAAATACTAACTGTTTTTTTGAAAAATGCTCAGACCCGTCGATTAGTATATCAAATTGTCCTTTTTGACATATAATAATAATGTATACAGGGTGTCCCAATTTAGAGATATGACGTCATCCTTGATTTTCTTAAATGGCAACACTGTCATTTTGATAGCTATTTTGATAGGGTGTGTAAAGTTATACACAACTGCAAAATTTCAAATTTGTATTCTCTGCCATTTAGATGACAATAAAAAATAACAAAGTTATGAAAAAGAAGTAATCAACTAATAATTGAATTTAATTATTTCAATAAATTAAGCAAAAACTCATAATGTTGCCCTCAATTATTGTCAAATTGTCAATGGGCAACGTTATGAGCATTTGCTTAATTGAAATAAATAAATTCAATTATTATTTGATTACTTCTTGTTCTTCATAACTTTGTTATTTTTTATTATCTTGTAAATGGTAGGGAATAAAATTTTGAAATTTTTCAGATGTGTATAACTTTACACATCAAAATAGCTATCAAAATGATAGTGTTGCCATTTAAGAAAATCAACGATGACGTCATATCTCTAAATTGGGACACCCTGTATACATTATTATTATATGTCAAAAATGACAATTTGATATACTAATCGACGGGTCTGAGCATTTTTCAAAAAAACAGTTAGTATTTTAATTATTGAATATATTCCAAATTACAGATATAACTTTGTTATTTTCTATTATCTTGTAAATGGTAGAGAATAAAAATTTGATATTTTGCAGTTATGTATAACTTTACAAACCCTTTCACATTAGCTATCAAAATGACAGTGTTGCCATTTAAGAAAATCGACGATGACGTCATATCTCTAAATTGGGTAAATATATATATATATATATATATATATATATATATATATATATATATATATATATATATATATATATATATATATATATATATATATATATATATATTACATCCTACTATTCCTATGGACTCAAACCATACCGCAACCTTACAGCCTCTCCTATTTAGAGGTGTATATAATATTTTAGATATCGAATATATTGAATCTAGTGACAAAACATTCTAAATGCACAAATTTTCATTTTGATAAGATTAAATTCAATATATACTGTTCCGTTCGGTTCTTTTATCATTAGCACCTCATTACGACGTTCTATTTTTACAGCCTCATTAGTATAATTTTTATCAGGATTCTGGTATTACGGCCTCATATACACCACCTTACAGACTCATACAATGTTGTCAATTCTCTCACTGCCTATTTAGATAAATCGGGGTTTACCCTTTCAATTTGGTGTTTAAGCGAACGAAGTTATTTTGCATTTCTGGAGTGTTAAGTAATTAATATTTTAAAACAGTATATTATTTCAGTAGTCTATATTTTAAACAAACACGTATAAATGACAAAGTATTTTTATGATTTCTAAAAAGTTGAACATGATATTTTATTCAAAGGAATGATGAATTTAAGTTAGCGCAATACTTTTTTAACAATATTTGTTCTTCTGTCGTTTAGTTTCCGTCGGATAGTAATCTAAAATTCCTAATTAATATATTATAGTGAGGATATTTCGTGAAGTTTGATTGTAATTCTTCTACTTTAAGTGTAATATTATCATCCCATCTCTTTAATGGTGAATCTGTCCTTTTTTAAAATAGAGACTTATCTCGTACTACGTACTATGCTATCTTCTTCTGTTTTGCTGATGAGGCTGTTCCATTCTCTTTTTCGTTTGTTGAACTCATTTTTAATGTTGTTTATTCTGCATAGGTTTAATAGTGTTTTGCGGTTATGCTTCTTACTATTCTCATACCATTCTTCTCCAAATATCTTCTTATCGTACCTTGTTTTTGCTTTATACTTATGTCATGGTAGTTCGGATTTAGATTTGTATAATTACGTTTTTGCTTCGATTTTCAAGCATGTTTCTCTATATCGTGCCTTTAAGACACCCTGAGATTCTGCTTGCCTTTAGCATTTTTTGTTCCCTTACTTTCTCTGCAGTGTTATTATCGCTCAATAAGGATATTTCCTAATATCAACTAGTAACTAGTCGTCTTAAAGGGAAACGGAGCAAAATGCAAAATTTTGACACATAAAAATTTTCAATGTGTTTTAAATGTATTCTTTTTTTTTTCGAATCCTGAGAAAACTAATTAACATTTTTGGAAAATTTAAACGCAGAACGAAATATTACATTATTACCGAGGGCCGAAAGTCCCTGAAAACTTCTATAATATTCCTTTTAATAAGTTACAGGGATGAAAATAAAAGAGAAAATTTAGTGTGATTTTTAGTTGCAAATATTTCATTCAAAAGAAACATTTTATTTATTATAAGGGACTTTCTACCCTCGGTAATAGAGCAGTCTTTCATTCTGCGTTTAAATTTTTCAAAAATACTTATTAGTTTTCTCCGGATTCGAAAAAAATGAATACCTACATTTAAAACACATTGAAAATTTTGACATGCGTTAAAATTTTGCATTTTGCTCCGTTCCCCTTAATCGAACGAAGCTATTTCGCATGTGATGTTCCGTCTACCGACTTTTCGGCAGATCTACCGAATTTTGTACCTATCTACCGAAATACCCCTTGTATACCGATTTGAGCAAAAAATGTCATAATACACTATATTTTACTTTAAAATAAATTTAATCCATTCTTTCACAGATTTTGCTCAAGATTACAACCGCTTAGATTGACATGAAATCTGAAATGCGCATAGGAAACATTTCGAAGAAAAAAAACTATATTTATATTGCCGATATGCGCTTGTATGCCAGGGAGGAATATCACCCATTCTTGAGGGTGAAAATATTTAATCTTTAAATAACTGAGGCAATCGATGGAAAATTCAATTCATAGCAAAAAATGTTATACACACTTCTCTCGGTTAGTTAATATTTTTATTCAAGCTGGAAATTGTTGATGTCATACCTAAAAATGCATGTTTTGGGTGGTTTTTCAAAAATAACTCGCAAACAGTACATTTTAACCAAAAAGCCATAAAATACAAGTCAAAAAGAAACCTTTCAAAAATATAAATTATTTTTTTTTAATTTTTATTAGCATCTATAGAAGCCGAATTAAAACCTGATGAAGGTAAGGGTTTATTTAAATTACCCTTTAATCGAAACTTTTATTATCAAATTACGTAAATAATACGAGGTTTTTCCAAGAATTCTCACATTTTTAAAAGTATTTGATAAGATCTTTAAAACAAGCTAAGCTATACGTTATTCGGATGGAAAACACCAGAGTTATTAACAAAAAACACGATTATGTCAAAAAAAAATAAAAAAAAAATGAGGAATTATATTATCGGTTTCTCCACAAAAATGAAAATTATTCCTATTTCACATATAATTAGGTTTACTTATGTATTAACAACGTGTCTTAAAATTGTATTCAGTTTAAAATGTCTAGATTTGAAATAAACTGAATTTGTGAGTATTTTGCTGCTCGGAAATAGTTGAAATGGAGGTATTTATACGCTCCCAAAAAATTGACAGTAAAAGGTATACAGTTTTTCTACTGTAACTTCTTGAATTCTAAAAATATTTCATTGATCGAAAACTTATAATTTATTATACTGAATTATGAGTAAGTACTATAAGATCTTGAAAGTTGAACTTTTTTGAAGCCTTTAGTGTTTAAACTTTTTACACTATGTTCAAAGTTAAAATGTCAAAATATCAATTAGATTGTATCGTAGAGAAATAAATAAAGATGTGTAATAGGGGCCTTACTCTCCCCCATGTCTAACAGCTTCCTGTTTTCAGAATAGACGAGATCCATTCTTTTTTCGAAGTCAAAATTGAAATATCCAAATAAACTTCGTCAAAAGACTTCGATCCGGAAACTTGTGTTTGAGGAAAGGAACTCTACTATGAATTCTTCTTCCACATAGAAAATAAGGTTTGTTATATTTCGAAAATTTCTTCCGATGTGGCCAAAGTTTCTGGTGATATCCCATCTCTAGAAAACAAGGTTTCTATTAACATCTCTGAGGTCACCTCTGACTTCGACATTAAAATATCGTCATTATTGTCAAGTTCCTGTCGATATTTTGTCTTTCAAAAAAATATGAAAGAGATAGAAAAGTTAATAGAGGAAGCAGGGACAATAGACAAAGGAATTGAACTCATTTCAGCAGAGATAAAAGACGATAAAGCGAAATGTAAATTGGAGTCACGGTCTCGACATTTGACGGGAGCGGAGGTCCTGTTCGTATTAAGTTCCAATTTCGGACCGAAAGTCGTCATGAAACAACTACATGAATTAGTTCAAATCAGCTGCAATAGGGAATGGATGGTCCGAATAAAAAAAGGCTGAAAACCTATATCTATTGCACTTAGAGGAAATGCCTTGGATGTGCTTCAGACCATAGCCATTAGAGAGATGATTTCGAAAAGCTTAAGAACAGATTAAAAATGGCGATAGGGTCACGCACATTTTGAGTATGTCGAAGTTTAAAAATCGAAGAAAAAAAGAGATGAGGCTTTTCAAGAATATAAGGTAAATATTGCCAGGTTAGCACAATATACGTATACAACAGCTCTCAAAGACATGATGGGAAAGTTGGAAGCTCAAACATTTATTATTAAAGGTCTTCAGGATCATGGAATACAGCGAATACTGCGAATAGCTCGTCACAAGAATAGCTTCTTTGAAATGTCGTATTATGTATATGTAATAGTGAAATACATTGTTGGTGGATACCGGAGCTATCAGGGCCATTATACCACCGACAGTTATAAATAGTGGTAAGAAACTTTTACCAACGAAGTTGCGACTGCGGACTGCCACAGGTAAAATTTTAATACCCACGGAGAAACGCAGATATAATTAAGAATTGGGAAAAAAGGTCGTCCATACTGTCAAAGTTGCTGACATCGAAGAGGATTTTATATTAGAAATGGACTTAATGAATTTGCTTGGATGCCTAATGGATTGTTAATGGATCCAATGGATCCAAATTCGATCTATGTTATTTTCGAGACGGCTAGCAATATCCACTAAATGTATTGCTTGTCTCAGCTTGAAAAACCGGTGTAGGCTAATGGAATCTTTTATTAGAGAAATTCTATAGAGGGGACTCCAATACGTCCGAACTCTCGGAAACTGCAAATTGCCAATTGCGATATGGGCACCATTAAACTTTTTTATCTCTTCGAATGTGGTTGGACATATTCGTGGTATATTCTTTTGAGTTATATACAAATTAGTCATGTTCACCATCTGCTGCATTATTTCTTCTGGAATATACCTCATGAAAGAAATAATAGGAGGAGGTATTTCATAAACAGGGTCTGGAATAGGTTTATACCACTTAATATGTCTTGTTTCATATGTAACATTATTCTTCCATTTAATTTTAGATTTTTCAGTGAGGTCATATGTTTTGTGAAAGCCTTCTATTTCTTGTTTTAGATCATCAACATTTTCTTCTAGTTCCGTTTCATTTTCATTTGGTATTTCTGAGCACGTTTTGTTTACTTCTCTATTTTCTACATCATCTGCAACCGGGACTGAAAACATGTTATCTTTGACAGTTGTGTTTTCTTCTTCATTGTCAGACTTCTCGTCAGACAACAACGGAATCTCTGAGTCGTCATCATTTTCTAAATAGTACAAAAGTTCTTGTTCAGTAAGGGGCTTTCTGTTTTTCGACGTTTCCTAAACTAAAAAAGATACCATAACTATCTAAATTTACATTCAAAATGCAGTAGAAATAAACAAACCAAGACACGTTAAATGCTACTAGGAGCACTGTCGAATCATATTTTACAATGTATAAACTTTGGAAATCATGATTTAGGATTTACAATGTATATACATTGTAAATTATTATTCGCGAGTGCTCCTAGTAGCATTTAACGTGTCTTGGTTTGTTTATTTCTACTGCATCTTGAATGTAAGTTTAGTAGGTATAGTAACGAGTACCTAAGTCAAAAGGTCCAAATCATAAAAATTCGATACAATTTTTAAAAACTAAATAAAAAGAATAGCACTGATGCATTATTTATTTAAGCATAAAGTCCGTTTGTCCCTGTACAGGGATATAACAAAAATACCCCCTCTATAAACACCACACTATCTTTAAATGCAAAACTGTTGATAGCTATAGCAAAAATAACTCATACTTACCAACTTAACAATATTACAGTTTTTATTTGTCAAAAAACCAGATTTTTACGTAATTATTTATGCACAAGTTTCACAGCACAGCAAATATAATTGAAACCGCTGACTTATATCATTTGAACCACGCCCATAGACGTACGCAGTCTTTTCAACGATTTAGAAAAGTTGTCGGTTGCAAGGTACAATGTGTTTTCAGCGCTTAAAAAACACAATTCTTTCATTTAATATTTTAGAAAGAGTTGTCCCTGTGGAGGGACAAATATACTACGAGGGTTCTTTTTTTAATATAAGTGGAACTGAAAGGGTTAATTAGGGCTTTACCCCAACTCAAAAAAGAATATCTGGAAATGATCCAAGATTTTCATGCGAGATGTCGCATTACTTGCTCGCAATTCTCGAGAACGATCGTTCCCTGTGCGTATTCGCTCTAAGCGTTAACCAAGTGTCAAAGAAAAATCGACCGACCTGCTCATGGTGGCAGAACATTTTTTTTTAAAATGCCGTATCATGCTAGTTGTTATGTTGTTCAATGTCAAAATACATGGAGAAACAGTGATGTGAAATACTTTTATTTTCCTCGATCCCAAAGCAAAGTAGATCAAAGGATAAAATGGATCAATGCTATTAGAAGAATTAAGTAAGTTAACCTCACTTTTCTTGTTTATACAAAGGATATTATATTATTATTATTATGTACTGTTTTATAAATTTTGTACATATATACACTTTTTAGCTCTGATAAATCCCAATGGACTCCAAAAAGTACGGATATGGTGTGTAGTGCCCATTTTATTGGAAATGTTAAATCGAGTGATCCATTGAATCCGAATTACGTTCCAACGATATTTCCAGAGGTATATAAAAGAAAAAAAAATTTTAGTGCTCAAAACAGGTAAATATTTTATATGTAACTCTATGAATATTTATAGTCTGTCCATGATTTTAACTCTTTTTAATCATATTTTGTTTCTGCAAATAGTTGAGTTAAATTGATAGCTAGTTGATGTGATTGTAGTCTAAGAAAATATTTTTTACACTGTTTTGTATTCACTGATCTTATGGAAGGCACTCTGAGCTCTACTTCAAATTTTAAAATTGGCATATAACAGCGATTTTTGACGATTCTGATAACCTTGTTCTAAAATGTAGGTAACATTTGTTCTGATAACAGTGTTTCTAGGTTTGATGTACTGACTATTTTTCACAGCTGTTCTTCATAGATCAAGACTAATTTTATTATATTTTTGTCCCTCTGGTCACAATCTTCTAAAGGGGTGGTTGTATCTTATATTTCAGTGAGATATTGTTATTATCAGCTCTAATTTATAATTGAAAATCTATTGATTTACATTGATACTTTTGACAATGTAAAGTACCTGACAAGTTTTGTACTATCTGTGAGCCAATATGTTGGTTTCTTTGTAGTTGATATCCTAGGTTATAAGAATAATTAATAGTTGCAAGAAGTTGTCTGCCGTTTCAGTTAGTGTGTTTAGTAGCAAGTAATAATTTTATTTTTGTTTACACATTGGTTTTTTAAAATTAATTTACTCATCATTATCAATGTTGTTATTTTAGGTACAAGAGATTGATGAACCGCAGAACCAGAAATATCTCAAATTTATTGGACAGAGAAAATGTTAATGAAAATGATGACTCAAATTCATCGGACCGAGAAAATGATGTTGTGGAAGTAGATGAGGAGATTAATGTTGCCCTTGACATACAGCCTGTCAGACAGACAGTTGATGTAGGATGCCAAGTATTTATGGAAGATAGTAGCAAACATAAAACATCGTATGATAATACATTTACGTGTATTAGATGATACGTTGGGAGTTGAAATCCAAACCGATATTAACTACCCAAAAAAAGTAATTATTGGTGAAAGACAACAAAACGACAAGTGTTGTGGTACAGATAGTGTTGTGATGAGTGAAAAATCAGTAAATACTGAAAATATGTTGTTCCAAGGATACAATTATATTTCAAATGAAGAACAATTATTAAATCTAACTGGAACAACATATGAAACTTTTAATGTTTTATTGAAAAGAATACCAAGTGTAAAATGTCGCAAAGTTGAGTTGTATAACAGATTGCTAATTTTTTTAATGATAATTAAGACTGGTCTCACTTTTTCAGCACTAGGAGTATTATTTTCTTTACATAGGACTACAGTGAGTAATATTTTTTTTCAACATTAAGGCATTTATGTAATGTAACGGAGGATTTTGTGTTTTGGCCAGATAAGCTAACAGTGCTAGGTACTCTACCGAGGTGTTTTAAGCCAGATTTTGAAAGCACAAGGGTTATACTAGACTGTACCGAGTTTCGTATAGAGGTTCCTTCAAGGATTGATAACAGGGTGTGGTGTTATTCCAATTATAAAAGAGTTTTTACTGCAAAAGTTTTAATTGGCATAACACCAACCGAATTTATTAGTTTTAGATCGAAAATATATGGAGGTAGAAAATCAGATTCTCAAATAAGTGTAGAGTCTGGTATTCTTGTTTTGTTAGAAGATAGGGATGTTATTTTAGCTGATAAAGGATTTCCTGAAGTGAAAGCATCAATAGATGAAAGGGGAAAAATGTCTTAATAGTGATGCCTCCATTTTTGGAATCACGAGGAGAATTTACTGCAGAGCTGCTTTTGCCGATCTTGACTTTCTAATTCTGATTTCACTGAAAACTCAACCTGATATTAGTTTAGTTCTCGATTTGTTATATTTCTTATTTGATTTAATAAAAAATTAATATAAATTCGTTTTATATTTTATTTCATAATTAGCTATCTAATGAGGGACATCTGAGTTGCTTAGCTAAATAAAAAAATTAGCAATATGCTCACGACTGATCCGAGTCATTTCTTCTTTTTGCTGACAAAATTAAAAATCTTATTCTTACTTTCCCTTCATTTAATATTTACTTTATTTATGCATGAATATAAAAAAATCTCAATACAGCAGATGATTTCATGAAAATTATTGTATGAATTATTTAATAAGTCAGTAAAGACACCAACAAAGTCAATCTACAACAATTGAAATACTTTGAACATCATGTTATGAAATAGGCATGGGAAGCATGGAAAGACTCATCACCCAAAGCAAAGTGGAAGGTTGAAGATCCCGAAAAAGTTAGATCGGCCAAATTACAGAAATATCTATGATATTCATGCAAAAGACCTAAGCATTAGTTAAAATAAATGGCCAAGAAATTGATAACAACAATTAAAATTTAGAATGAAATGACTGACAGTTTCAATAAAAAGTAAATTTTTATCGCAAAACAGAAACAACTCGATGTTCATTTGCCAACATCGCAAACATTGCTTTTATATGACTAAAGAAAGCAACATATTACGGAACCACCTCATTGTATTTTTTAATACCACCTTTGACCAAGAATACTATGTAATTTGGTACAAGAAGAATACAAAAAACAATGTTATTTTTAACCGAAATTATTGTTATCCGAAACGACCTCCCCCCCAATTATTTCGGTTAACGGAGGTTTTACTGTCTCATTACTTGAAGCATGAAAATGCAGTAGTGCAACTAATGTATATTGGAGAAATATGCTAAAATATAAACACCACAGTTTAAACATCAGAGGATATTGTTAATCTCAAAAATTTAGTTAACCCCTTAATGTACACATTAATTTTGAAGTTCAGTCAAAAAATGATTGATTTTTTTAAAGTGAAAATGTTGTTTTTATGTATAATTAAATTGAAAAAAAGTATTTTCAGTGTCGCAGCATCTTTACTTTACCTGGGGATGAGGCGAGTTAACAAATTATAATTTCTTCGTAATACATACAAATAATCTATATAAAATCTGTATATATAAGGCATAAAATAGTTCTAAGAATAAAAAACACGATTCATTCCAGACTGCTTCAAATGCCCCAACGCTTTGTATAAAAACAAAATACTGAAAATTCTAGAAAATTCAATTTGTATCGATTGTCAATGGTTTGGACTGTAAGTTATTAAAAAATAAATCTCATTTTCAAAATGTCTTAACACTAGCTGGGCAATAAAAAAGTATCTAAGTATCACTTTTTAGTACACTAACGCTTCGAATAAAAACAGATTTTTAACAATTCAACAAAATTCAATGCATCAATTGTCAATGGTTTCTACTGCAAGTTATTAGATAAATAAATATCATTTTACAATGACAACACAGTCTTGGCAATAAAAAAAGGTATAGATGTAATAGAAAAAGACGAAATGTAGAAAATATTTACCGCTATTTAGATATTTATATGCTTTTATACAAATACCAACGTCGCAAGTGCTTGAAAAATTAAAAGATTAAAATTTAATTGTCACTCGTGTCAGAGTCAAGCGTGTACAAAATTGCCAGTATGGCACGCTCGTATCAGAGTCGAGCGCATACATTAAGGGGATGAGTTTGTCATATACCTATACATTAAACTGGTAGTTGGTTAACAATATTAGTACCTGTGAAACTATGCTTATTTTGATTAAGAGAATTTTTGTCAACTAAACATTTGAGAAAAGGTAAAAAATGTTCAAAGTAAAACTTTTCACACAGTGGAATAATTTTGCTTAAATACTGCTCATCTCTTAACACAGTTACACAAGTACTACCATTTTCGACAGGACTATAACAAAATAAGTCACACTCACTTAGCCCTGTCAGATACATTTGAACTTGGCACTGAGTGTAGTACGTGACGGATGTTTTTAATTTCAGCACATCCTCTTCAAAAAATAAATAATTTACATTACTAGTTTTAGTATTAAAATCTACAACGGCTTTTATGCTTACACTTTCTTGAACATTTAATTTCAACTAACTTTGTTATACACCCATCTTCTACAACCACTCCGTCTAAACTACCACACAGCCATGGTTGAGAAGGAGAAACAAAACCTCCAACTCTTTTAACCTCATTTTTATACATCTCCATGTATAAATTCCTAGCTGTTTCTTCGTACTGCTTTCCATGCCCAATTGCATCATTTTCAAATTCTTTATTTATTACCATTTCTTCAACTAATGCGTGTACACTCTTTGTTCTTCTGTGCAAAATGGCATGTACACCTGCACTAGCTGAGATTCTACATTTTCTAATTTCAAACCATTGTGGTGATTCACTTTGTTTAATGGTACTGCAGCATATATCTGCAATTTGGTCCTGGGTTAAAACAATCTGACCATTATAAAAATGATACAATTCAGCATCCATCATGAACTCACTCTGACTGTAGGTCAGATTATTTTCTAAAAATAAAAAGTTTTCCACACATATCTTACACTCTTCTATTTGATGGTTTAATCCACTATTTGAACAATGTCATTTAGATATAATTCGACTGCTAAGTCCTCCTTATTTTTATTTTTCATCTCCATTATTGTTTTCAAATGAGAAGGATTTTTTAATTCCTCTACCCTAACAACACAAAACATTCCAGGAATGTACTATCAAAGTTCTATTAATGTTTGAATGTACTGGACATTCAAGGAACATTCGGTGAATATCTGATTAAGTTATTCGTGGAATGTTACCACAAGACATTCTATGAACATACTACCAATGTCCTATATTTTAAGAGAGGCCATTTACTATTCCATTTGCATTCATTTTCAAATTTGCTGCGCGTGTATATGTATTTAGGCAATCCAAACCACGTGACTTCTGGTTCTGGTTGGCATGGCATATGGCATACAGGTTACAGAGGTTATGTTTGTAATATCATTTCACTGTTTATCGTCATATTTTGGATTCATTTGGATTTCGCTTCCTGTATTTTGTGAACTTTATAAACTTTACCACACTGCAAAGTGATTATTTAAGGAAATTATTATTGGAGACACCAGATGTTTGGAGAAAGGTAGGGCAAACAATTTTTATCAATGTTCATTTTTGTCTGATATTTATCAATATTGATGAATTTTGCAAGCAATAACATTATTTCTTTTATTGTTTTAGATATTTATTGAAGCTGAAAATAATTGCGGATTTAGATCCATATACAATTCAGTCAGAATTGGGTTTTACCATAAAGTGCATTCCACCAAATTACTATTATAGATATTATAGATGAAAGCATACAAAAGCCTTCAGGCACATAAATATTTTACAGCTGGATTTGTTTTTAAAGTTGGAGTAAAGTTGGAAGTCACAAGCAACAACTTCGTAAGTACCTACAAGAATATTGAGGAAATCCAGCTCCTGGATACTACTGGGCAAACTAGAAGATTGAAGAGGACAAAGCCTTTTGAATTAGTTTGAGTGATAGTGAAAAGCAGAGCATAATGCTTGTGTGCATGTGTATGTTAGAATAGTGCGGTTAGAAAAGCAGAGCATAGTGCTTGTGTGCCTGTTAGATTAGATAAGAGACGCTATGGGTAAGCTCTTCATTTTAAGGAACAGTAGTAATTTAGGTTAAATTAAAATTGCTCATTGGTCAGAGTTATGACCAGATTGTAATTCTAATGAACAATTCAATACAATGAATCGTCATCGTAGTGATGATTATGGAAAAAAATATATGACAAGATTTTGTGCAATAAAAATGTTTATATTTATCAAGGATGTATTATTTGGTATGGCTACATATACAGTCGGAAAAATGAAAGAATACCCATGAATGAACATATAAAACACGCTGTATTTTCCTGTCACAAAGAAAATTGTCCAGTGCAAGTAACAATAATTATTACATGTACTTGTGCTGACCAGTTTTTTGTGTGACACGGTGACAGGAAAATACAGCGTGTTTTATATGTTCGTTCATGGGTATTCTTTCATTTTTCCTACTGTACTTCTGGTATATCGTCGGTGATGTGACAATACCTCCTATCTGCTTTTTTATGAATTTTGTAGGAGATGAAAAACTTGTTTGGGCCACCTCGTGTTTTCATATATTTTTTGATTTGTTTTGTAGTAAATTCAACTATCTATTTACTACAAAACAAGTCAAAACTTCCGTATGAAAACAGGAGGTGACTGTAAAAAATGTTTTTCGTCTCCTGCAAAACTCATGAAAAAACATATAGGAGGTATTGTCACATCACTGACGATATATTTCAGAGAATGTCTAAAAAATATACTTTGAATGTCCTAAGAACATTCATGGAATGTTTCAACAAGACATTCAGTCTAAACAATATACTGTAAATGTTCAAAGAACATTCGTAGACATTCATGGAATGTTCCAACAAGACATTCAAGGAATGTTTAAAATGCTGACACAGCACTTTCCTGGGACTTTCCAGGGACGTTAGTGTGCTTTTGGGGACATTCCAGGAATGTTTTCAATGTCCTGTGTGTACCTTCTAGGAACATACCTGGAATGTTTTGTGTTATTAGGGTAATGTTGGAGGCATCCTTTCGAATTTACATTTTTCTCTTCGAGGAGGAAACATCTCTTGGAAACTCGGTACCTTCGAATATTTTTCTTTGGCCATTGTTTTGTCACATGGTTTACCCCATTTTTGTTCACGATCTATCTTTGTAGTACTTGTATCATTATTTACAAAGTGGACTAACCCAGCAATGTGTTTGCATTTCCCACTTTTGTTAGATACATATGTACACAACCCTTTGGAGACATTTCTATTAAGATCAAGCTGTAAAATGATTTTTATTAATAATTTTTAAACTTAAAAATATAGCAAGTGAAAACATACCATAAGTTGCACACAATAGGGTGCTCCAGAAACAGAGGTTTGTCGAATGCACTTTGCCATTATTTCCTTACTGATCCCATTTGATCGTATCTCAACTACATTAGTCATATGTTCCGATTCGCACAACTGTCTACCTTTTACTAGTTTTTGTGGCTCAAATATAAAGGAACAATTAATTTTGGCAAATCCAGTGGTAATATATTGATCCATTTTAAAGTTGTCTGTAATTATAATTTGAGAAAATTATTTATAAATTAAATATCAGCAAAATTAATCCAATAATTCGATGCTTTAGAAGCCAATTGGTGTAAGTCAATAAGTGTTTAAAATGAGATACTAAGATGTTTCTGAATGTAGTTGCCGAAATATAAATAATTAATAAAAACAAATAAACCGTCTTTATTTATCATAATGTGGGTAACATATTCATAAATACAAACAAGGAACTAATAATATTATTATACACACATCAAAATAATCTAGGGGACAAAACCAAAATGCGAGATTACAGACGGATTTCAAATAATTTATTTCAAATATTTAAAAACGAGGTTGTAAACAAGTGTCCCGAATATAAAACAAACATTTTTTCTTAAAATTATCACAACAGCTATTAGAAAAATTAAGAGAGAACTCCACAAGTCAAAAAATGCTAACATAAAAAAATTAAAAAACTAATTTATTGCCCCTTAACTCCCAACAAAGTAGTCTTCAGGTTAAGTTAGTATGGTGTATGACCTCCACGGTTGCTGATTACTGCCCTACATCCGTTAGTCTAACTTATGATCAGATGGTCAGTGTCTTTCTGCGGTATTTTGCTCCACTCCATTGAAAGGCCCTCAAAACAGTTATTGTCTTGTATTAAACGCTATATTTTGTTGTAAAATGCATCCGCCCAATATGTCCCATGCATGCTTAATTGGGTTTAAATCTGGCGAATGTGTAGGCCATGATAAATCCTCAATTTCATTATCTTCGAGGAATGATTGCAAGACCCTGGCATTTTGTGGACGCGCATTGTCGTGCACTAATTGAAATTGGGAACCAGCTTGTTATGCATAGGGTACAACAATAGGTTCGAGAATAATATCGTGGTAGTATGTTGTATTTATAAACCATTCCAGACAAACGAGATTGGTTATTACACCAAGTGATGCCACCTCATACCATTATGCTGCCGCCTTGCTGACTATGAACCTCCTGCTTGGCGACCAATCGTTCAGCATTGCCATATCGTCTCCAAATTCTTGCCAGTCTCGTATCTGGTGCAAATCCAAATCAAGACTCATCTGTGAACAAAGTAGAGACCCACTCACGTCTAATCCAATTTGCGTGTTCTTGTGCCCAGTGAAGTCGACGAGCGCGATTTCCTCTGGATAACACAGACACTCTCACAGGTCTACGAGCATCTAAAGCCACTTTATGCAGTTTATTTCTAGTAGTTTGGCAACTTACAAACACCTGATCGGTCTCTTGCAGACTTATTTGTAATTGTGATACAGTTATAGTGAGATTTCGCAAAGCCTGCAACCTATGAAAACAGTCTTCAATCTGGTTGGTTATCCTTATACGTCCTGTATGACGTTCAGAAACGTCACCAGTTTCATGAAACCTTAACCACAAACAATTAATGACATTACTGTTCGTGTGGAGGACCTCAGCAACGTCTCTTTGACTTCTGCCAGGTCTAAGCATCACGATAGCATGCCACTGAATTTCACGATATAAATGGTGTCTCTTCACTATTGGCAATTGCAAAACTAAATAAAAATCCACATAGACATCGAAAATCAAGTATCAATAAAGAAATATTACTTCTTAGCTCATAGACAAAAACGCATACTGAAGTTTTGTTTTATTTTTATAGCCATTCTTATCGGCGTTACCGTACAAGTTCTTCTTCAGCATTACCATAATCTAAAAAACAACAATAAAAATTAAAATCATAAATTTATTTTTGTATTTGTAGTCAACATTGATTTAAAGCTGTTAATATATGTGTCCCCTAGAATGTTTTGATGTGTGTGTATAATAATATGTGTTAAACTTCAATAAGTCATTTTTAGGGAGAACTGACTTGCAGCGTTTGACTTCTGAGGCATCCAATTATAAAAAGAAAATAAACACGCAGTTACTCTGATATAAATTCAAATTCCACACTTTCCAATGTTGATTTGTTGATTGTGTATACATAACCTCACTATCGCAGTTTATGTCCAATAACTTATAATTAACGAAAAAAATGTTCTTATGTAACTATAAATGACTAACTAATGAATCCTAAGAATTATACTAGATTACTACCACTACAAAATAAAATATTCTAATTTAACAAAATAATCCCATAAGGCCCAATGTTAAAACGTCCTTACAAAATGTCAGCGTGTCACGTGACTAAATAGAGAGGAGACGCACGGTGCGAATACGCTCATGAACGAATGTAATCAAACGTATAGTTTCCGCAATGTTGATTCTCGAGGATATTTTTAACTACTCGTTCCACCGAACACACTCGCTCATTTTGACAGATCTATAGATTTGGCATCGTGGTAAATACTATTGAAAAGTTTGTGTTCCATGTGCCAGTGTTTATTTTTCTTAAAGTCAAGTGTCACTTCCACGTCCACGTGTTTATTATTGTGTGTATTATTATTTCTAGAGCGTAAATATTTATTATTAATAATAGTCTCTACGTGTCGTTAGTAGTTATATTAATAGTTTATTGTTGCATTAACATGGAAGACAGTAAAAGAAAACAATCAATGTGGATGAAGCAAAAAAATTGGGCCAAAGACCATCGGGATACACACCATTGACCTCAAGGGTTTTTATGCTTATAATACCCTTGGTACCTTAATAACTATATTATGTTCATTCAACATCAAATTAATTACTGTCAAAAAAATTATTTTTGCTAATAGTTCTAATCGAAATATATGTCTATTAATTTGCTAATTGAAATATATGTCTATTAAATATGAAGAAAGAAAAATAAATATGAGTAAAATATATTTTTTTCAAAGTTATTTTTTCAAAGAAAAGTTACAACATTTCAACAAAAGACAAAAAATTGAAACAAATTATGTAAAAAGTCATGTTTTTCGTTTTCTGTTTCGTTATCTTCTCCCATTGACCATTCATTAATATTTTTTTTTCAGAGTTGGCACGACATTCAGTCTGAGTGAAATCTAAAAAAAGGGAGATTAAACACCTACTGCTCAGGAACAGAAGGAGATCCTGCGTTGCCTGATCTTATTCCAAGTGAGCAGATAGTAGTGGAGATCATAGGCAACAGAGCTATCGCAAGGTTTAGGGAAGGTTAGAGAATTCCAAGTTTCAGAAATTGACGTTGAATATGAAACAGCTGAGGATCAAATCTGTGGTACTAAGGCAAAACCCGATATGTCAAAAATCATCGATTTTTCGTTTTTAATGCCAATATGTACATTAGGGTGGGTCACTTGTATATGGGAAAAAAATGTGTGCAATATTGTTTTGTAATACTTATAAAAGAGTGCTAAATGTAATGCTAATTTGACAGTGAAAAATTTATTTTAATTGAAAATTATCTTCTGCCTCCGGATTGACCTTGAAATATCAGAATTATGTGGAAAATCATTCATTTATCGTAAACGCGTAAAAAAAATATGTGAAAGTTATCAACTTCTAATAGTGCTAAAATGGCACGGTGTTGTACCTAAAACTCACCTTTAAAAGTTTTTATTTGTTCGATGTTATCTTCTGCCTCCGGTTTGACATTAAAATTTCATGATATTAACAAAAACGGAGTAAACAATTAAAACCAAAATTTCAAAGAAAATGTGTATATTAATACAAAAAAAGACAGATATTCAAAGAGATACTATAACTAAGTAGTAGCAAAATCCTTTTTGCTATCAAACTGCGGCATTACTCTGCGAGACTCCAACTTCGCCTTAATTAAGCCTTCTCGTTCCGATTTTGTACACAACGTAGTGGATGCTTCTGTTACAGTCTTCACAACTCTCTCTACTGCTTGAGTGTGGCAAGGTAGACGTAAAAACGACAATTCACTTTCCCCTGCTTTTGCAATGAAGGAATTAAGACTTTCATCAGATACTTTTCTTAGTAGTGGGGGTTCAGGTATTTCTTGTTGCCAGTCAATTAGATCATAATAACATTGTGCATCAAAGTTTATAGTTGGAACTTCGAATAACCTGATTATGTTGTGTTTTACTTTACGAGCCTTCAAAATACGACGTGCAGCTAGTTCCCTAATGTGCTTTTGATGATCAGTTAACATTGCCAATAATAAATTTTCCGGATGCGCGAAATAACTATTTCTTTGTATCACAGGATCAATTATGGCTTTCAGTTCAGGTGAGAGGTATCTTGACATTGAAATTAAGGCCCATAAGTGTCGTGCTCCATCTTTACATGTGGGATGAGTCTTAATACGAAACCAAGTTGGAGCATAAACTTTCACAATATAAGTGGCTAAAATAACTAGGTTTTCTGAAGGAACCTTTGTCGAAGCATATAGACGAAGAATGCGATTAGCACGAGTCAACCATCTTGCATGGGACATTTTTCCTGGTGATTTATTGGCCAAGTGTTCCGGAAATTCTCCAGTCATAATCGCAGACATAATTATATGTAGATATAATTGATCAGTACTTAAATCTTTCACTGTTACTGAGGGTAAATTACCACTAATTTTTTGAAATTCAACAATAGGATTTTTTGCACAAGTTTCTAAGGCCTTCCCTATTGTACCTGAAAAAGTCTGTGGTCCCGCTGTAGTGCCGTCAATAAATTGAAACAAATGTCGAAGTGGCAACTCGTTCATATGCAACAAACAAATTATCCACTGTAGGGGTTTATTTAACCGCGTTTCAAGTAAACGTACAATGCCACCATTTTTTCCAGTGTTCACGTTTGTTCCGTCACAACCAACAGCTATTAAATCGTCAAGAGACATTCCCTCCATTCGAAAATAATTAGCTAACGAATTTTCTATCGCTTTGGACGTACCAGAAGATGGAACAATATAGCCCAAGAACTGGGAATCTGGTTCTTTTATAAGCGAAATATGCTTCTCTTGAATAACGTCTCGGTAGTTTTTGCCTCCTTGTTTTCTGATTACATACGTTTTATCTTTTCGTCCATCGAAGTATAGCGCATGTACTTGTGAAATTTTCTCCTGCGATATAAGATTTTTTCTAGTTTTCTTTCTTTCCCTTCGTAACTTGCTCTTATCAATCACTGGCACATTAGATTTGGTGTCATGCAAAACTGCTGAAGCAATGGCTGCCGCTGCCCTATCAGACACCCCATATCGGTCACAAGTTTTGGATAATGTAGAATAATGAATAGTTTTTGCAGTTTTTTTCTTAAATAATTGTAATGGAGTCGCAATATTTACAGAAGTGGGTTTAAAATCAGAACACACAGATTCATCTGAAGATGACGTTGAAACATCGAGTGTAGACTGGTAGGAAGTTCCGGGCTCATATATGCTTTTTTTCTTTTTAGACAAGGCTTTTTCATTTGTCGCTTTTCTTTTCACAGTTTTTTGCATTTGTTTTGTAGCAACGATATCCAAGTTTCCAATTATCATATTTCGTGTAGTAAGTTGATCGATTAAAAAGTTCAACTCTTTTAATGGTACTTTTGTGTCTCTAGAACAGGTACAGTTATTGAGTTCCTTGCATTTACAGCACGAAATATCAAATAGAACTTTGCTGTTGTTGACGAAAATCTTCTAACTTTTTCGTTGGAACATTAGGATGTGATTTAAGTATGTTCTGGCACTTTAAGTGATACGTTTTTAACATTTGTGTTACTCTTGTATTTGAAACAATTGGAATATTTGTTTTTGCCCAAAGTGTAGTGGAGAAAAATTAAAAGCTGTATAAAACACCTTGAAACAAATTTTCATAAGCTCTCATTTTAGCACTGTTTTTCTTGATTTTGTGAATACTGAATGTTATCCCGGAGGCAGACGATAGTATTCAATTATTACAAAATTTTATAGGGGTTATAAATCAACAGGTACCATCGTTTTATCACTATTAGAACTGACGGATAGTACAACATTTTTTTCTCTCACTTTTTTATTAGTACACTGTTTTTCCCAATTTTTTGAATATTGAACGTCGCTCCGGAGGCAGATAATGATATCCAATTGTTTCCAAATTTTATAGAAGATTATAAAACAACAGGTACCATCGTTTTATCACTATTAGAACTGACGGATAGTACAACATTTTTTTCTCTCACCTTTTTATTAGTACAGTTTTTCCCAATTTTTTGAATATTGAACGTCGCTCCGGAGGCAGATAATGATATCCAATTGTTTCCAAATTTTATAGAAGATTATAAAACAACAGGTAACATCATTTTATCACTATTAGAACTGACAAATAAAAAAAATATTTTTTTGACCCGCCCTAATGTACATTGAGCAATGAAGCAAATGATGACAAAACCTTACATGGCTAAACGCATCCATGTAACCAGTAGATGATAAAATTAATTTCCGATATGTCCACTATTACAACAACACCGCAAACTTTTAAACTCATCTGCTGCGAAATCACGTTTTTTGACATATCGGGTTTTGCTTTAGCACCACAGAAATTATAGATCAAGATCTAGGCTGGGTGAACAAATTAATTTTAAACAAGATGATGAATTAACCTAACCTGTCTCTCTTAGAGATACACCTACTACATCAGATGCATCTCTAAGAGAGCAAGGTCATGTAAAGGGAAGTGAAAATTTCGCAACATACGAAACCCAGGAATGTGGCCACACAAGGATTAGATAAGGCAATTAAACAAAGTGATGAAACACTCAAACTCTTAAGAGAAAAGGTGCAAATAAAAAAAGATTATTATAAACGCAAACTGGAACTGATGACAAGGGATGTGGAAGCAAAGGAAAGCAAAAAAAAGGGGAAGTTAACACAATATTAACTCAACAGTTTCCAAATGTTAACTTAGATTTATAATTTTTATGTTTTTTTATTAGTATTTTTTCTTTATCTTCTTATTGTAATATTAGATATTCGATATTAGGTATTAGAATTGTTATTTTAGAGTTAATTAATATAGTGTCCTTTGTATCTTTGAAGTATTTGATTTATTTCAAAATATTGTTAAAAATAACTGAAACGGATACACTTCAAATCACACTTATTATTGCAGACTCGCTCTTAATAACCTATGACAACAGTCATTACATAATTTTGCTATCCATAGATGGTTTAAATTGTTCCAGATGTAATATTACTGGCCACACTGATGAAAACTGCATATCAACATCTGCTAAAACAGAATCACTTAAAGAACAAACAAATCTCTCAGAACTCGAATCCATGGACGTCAATCCAAATAATAAAGCAACAAATATTTCAGAAGATACCAAAGAATTAAATTCTGTGAAAATATGTCCAATAAAATTAACCAACAGCCAGATTACCTAAAAACAATTTGTTTTAGTGACGAAAGTACTTTTTCTCTCAATGGAAATGTTAACACACACAATGTGAGGTATTGGAGTGACACAAATCCTTATGTCTTTCGCGAAACACACACAATTTCCAAAAAAAGTAAATGTTTGGGCAGGTATTTTGGGAACCACATACTTGGGCCTGTTTTTCTCAATGCCAATTAAACTGGTGAAGTGTATCAGGAGATGTTACAAAATGCAATTGAGCCGTAATACTTTAAATTCTGGAAGATAATCCAGATGAATTCGGCAACTTGGAAATAACTTTTCAACAAGATGGTGCTTCTGCACACCATTATGGTGCAGTAAGACGTTACCCAGATGAGAAATATCGTGGAAGATGGATTGGACGACGTGTATTAACATTCCTATATATTCTATATAAGAAAAAAAATAGAAAGAGATATAAATGTTGTGCCAGGAAGGTTATTTAGAAAAATATTTGCGAAAGTATTCAATATCGGAATTGATATTCCCAAGAAAGACAAATGTGACAAGTGGGTAGGTTTCGAAAATAACCCTAGACCGGAAACTGAAGTAAAAAAGCACGAACATGATAATGAAAAAGTTGACAGCACGAAGAGATTTGAATCTCATCAAAAAATTCATGAGAAAAATAGAAGTATCTTGTGTGTCCCGTTCGACTTTTTTGGCTTCTCTTTACTACAACTTGATGTCCTGCAAAAATATAAATGTGATTCACATTAATTATCTTCTGCCAGGTCACTCTTACATGCCAGATGACAGCATGAATTCTGTCATAGAAAAAGCATAGCTAAGCATACCATTTGGGCAGCTTCACAATGGCCTACATATATTCTATATAAGAAAAGAGAAATACACTCACCGGCACAAAATTCCGCCACCCAAAATTTTTGATTAAGTTTGACAATCTATAACTTTATTATTTGTACTCTGAGTTTCAAGGTCTTTGTACCAATTTGTAGGTACATGTAGGGTAGGCGGGGGTAAAGACCCGCACGGGGTAAAGCCACGCATTAGCTTTTTGAATTTACCGGACAATATTCTAGAATCGGCCGTTAGGTGGGCGATCGGTAATGATACGGTTCAGTGTGTTATAAAATTTCGTGCAGACAGGAAGTGTATTAAGTGACAAAATGAGGTTAGTAGATTTTTCGTAATTTTGATCTAATAATCGTATTTATTTAGGGTAAACGTTCATATAGCGATAAGATTTACTAAAAGAGCGAATTGTCAGTCGTTATTGTGACTATTTAGATTTGTTTTCATATCATTTCATTGTATTTTATATGCTGTATACTTGTTGCAGAAGCAATTTATTGAAATAGTTCACTATGGGGCCCCGCATGCGGGGCTTTGCCCCATATTGCAATTTAAAGTTAGTTACGTCTTATGTTATTGTATCTAATCATTTTTTTGTTTCTATTTCAGAAACTATAAAAGAAAACCCAGTATGCAGCATTAACGGAAGACAAACTAGTTGAGGCTCGTGCGTAACTTGCAAGAGGTGTATCCATTAGACAGGCCGCTAAAGAAATAGGCTTTCACGAATCGACTCTGAGAGACCGACTGAAAAAAGGAGGCGGGGACAAACCTGGGCGATTTCGAGCCACGTTCTCCTCGTATCATGAAGCAGAAATAGTACGCCATTGCATTAATCTTAACAAACGATTTTTTGGCCTTACTTTGAAATCTCTAAGATTTCTTTTATACAAATATGCTGAGGAAAACAATATTCCTCATAAGTTTTCCTCTGAGACAGAGCTAGCAGGAAGAGATTTTACTCGTAGTTTTATGAAACGAAATAGGCTATCCCTGCGAGTCCCCCGAAAGACAAGTGTTGCCAAAACAATGGGGTTTAACAAGGAGCAATTATCTCAATATTTTGATAATTTAGAGGCGGTTATGAAGAAATTTGGCTTTGGTCCAAGTCAGATTTTTAATATGGACGAGACGGGAGTTCAAATTATTCCGAATATCCTTCCAAAACATGTAGCTCCAACGAGAAAAAGAGAAGTCGCCAAGGCAGTGGCAGCAGAGCAAGGTCAAACGGTAAGCGTTGTGTGTGCAGTCAATGCTTTGGGAAATTTTGTGCCTCCTATTTTCATCTACTCACGAAAAAGAGAGAACAGGCTTTTAATTAAGGGCGGCCCATTAGAATGCGACATGGCTGTAACCGACAAGGGATATATCAATACTCCGACATTTATGAAGTGGCTAAAACATTTTCAAGAATACACAAATGGAAGCAAAGAGAACCCAATTTTGCTAATTTTAGATAATCATGTATCACACACGAATCTACAGGGGTGAATTTTGCAAAATCAAATAATATTAGGTTGCTTACATTGCCACCTCACAGCAGTCACAAAACCCAACCGCTAGATCGATGTATTTTCCGACCGCTAAAGACTTATTATGATGCAGCTGTGGACTCCTGGAATGTCTCTCATCCAGGAGAAACATTTAGCGTTTATAATGTTGCAGAAACGTTTAAAATAGCATTTGAAAAAGCGAGTACTCTTGAAAATGTAGCTCAAGCCTTTCGAACTACTGGGATCTATCCCTTCAACAAAAATACTTTCTCGGAAGTTGATGTTCTACCATCAGAGGTCACAGATCAACCACTGGATGAAGAGCCAAGTAATGATGATCGACTGTTAATATTTAATAGTGACGAAAATCAGTTAGAAGATTTGCGTCCTGTTTCAGAAAATATTATATATATATATATATAAATTACACCCTCTATGAAGGAAGACGATTCTCAAACTAAGCAGCTCCCAGAGATATAATTCCTCTACCTAAAATGAAAATTACAAGAAAAAGGGCCAGAAAAGGATTGAAATCAAAATTGCTGACTTCAACACCTACTAAAGAGAGTTTAGAAAAGGAAGAAGCTGAGAAGGAGAAACAAGTTGCTGAAAAGGCAGCACGAGTTTTGGAAAGACAAAAGCGCCTGAAACAAAAAGTAACAAAACAACTTTTTCCCACTAAGGTTGCGAAAAAGATAAAGAAGAAGTCCAAAGAACAATCATCTTCGGAATCCGATGCTGATTATTCCATTCACGATAGCAGTTCTGAGTATGATTTTCTATCCGAGGAGGAGGCTAATGTCCAAGAAGAAGAGATTGGTAACTCACTGCAGGGCAATGAGTCAATAATGATGCCAAATGACTATGCAGTAGTTAAAGTTCAAGGAAAAACAAAAAATAATTTCCTTCATTACGTCGTGAAGATTATTTCTGTCTATCAAGGAGGGTGTGGTGCAATATTTTACAGGCGTTTAACAAATACTTATATAAGTTCACACAAACAAATGAAGGGTCTTTTATTGCTGGGGCGGATATAGTTTTAAGATTATCGAAGCCTACTGAGATGAATTCTTCAAGGTTTCATAATGCTATTGTTTTCTCGGAAGATCCGACTAGTTATAATATACAGGGTGTTTCATTAATAATTGTCCACATAGTAACTGGAGAAACCTTAGCACAAAATACGAAGATTTAACCTAAAACACTTAAATAAAATGTGGTTCCTTACTGAGTTACAGGGTGTTTTATTTAAAAATTTAAAAACTATTTTTGCTCAGCATTTTAAAACTATTCGACATATCCTTTTCATACTTGGCAGAAAGTATAGGTACTGAACAAACTACTAAATTATGTTCAACAAACGTTTCTGTCTATTACCAGAGGCGTACGACGGGGGAATGTGAATGGTTGACCCTTTCCAAATTCTACGCCACTGGCGGAATTGTTATTTTAGTTCAATTTTTGGATTTTCCAATACTTTTTATGAAAATAACATACTCTTCATTCGTAACGATAAAGTCATTAGTTTTCGAGATCTTTGAAGTTAAAAATGAAACGACACGCTTATTTTGATTAATGTATTGTGCCGCTTCATTTATAATTTCAAATATCTCGAAAACTAATCATTTTATCGTTACGAATGAAGAGTATATGATTTACATAAACAGTATTGAAAAATTAATAAGCTACACTAAAATAGCAATTTCGTCAGTGGCGTAGAATGAGGAAGGGTTAACCAGCCACTATCCTGTGTCGTACGCCTCTGGTAGTAGCTAGAAATGTTTATTTATCTTAATTCAGTAGGGTGTACAATACCTACACTTTCTGCCAAGTATGATAAGGATACGACAAATAGTTTTAAAGTAATGGGTACAAATAATTTTTAAATTTTAATCATATGAATCCTATCATAAATTAATCAAAATAATTGTGCCGTTTCATATTTAACTTCTAATATCTCGAAAACTAATGACTTTATCGTTACCAATGAGGAGTATATTATTTACGTAGAAAGTACTGGAGAATTTAAAAATGGCACTAAAATAGTAATTCCACCAGTGGCGTAGAATTTGAGAAGGCTCAACCATTCACCATCCCCTGTCGTACGCCTCTGGTAGTAGCTAGAAATGTTTTTTTATCATAATTTAGTAGGGTGTGTAGTAGTCGTACTTTCTGCCAAGCATGAAAAGGATACGTCGAATAGTTTTAAAATTCTGAGCAAAAATAGTTTTTAAATTTTTAGATAAAACACCCTGTAACTCAGTAAGGAACCACATTATATTTAAGTGTTTTAGGTTAAATCCTCGTATTTTGTGCTAAGGTTTCTCCAGTTACTATATGGACAATTATTAATGAAACACCCTGTATACTAAAACAGTTGCTATGTACTTTATAAGAAATTATTTTTTCATTTTTGTAAGCCAAGAATGTTATTATAGATTAATAAAAGCGTTTAATAAAAGATTAAAAGAGAGATATATAAATCAATTATATTACAATTTACGACAAACACAAGTTCATTTCCAATTAGTATAGAATATCTACTAAGTTGTCATAAAATGGAAATATTTAAATTACTCATAAACTACTTGAAAGAAACAAATATAATCATTTAAGTGAAATACGTATAAATATAACAAAACTAATAAATTGAGGTAAAAATAAAATAAAAATCTGTGGCTAACGGACTCGCATCCAAGCCATTTTTTCACACACACTCACTCAAAAGCGTTTTCATTTAATTATTTATGCATCTATGAACTTTTATCACGATAAGGGGAAAAGCCCCGCACCGCGGGGATTTGTCCCATTTTATGGGGCAGAAATCCCCGCAAATACATTTTTGAATAAATGTATACTTTTGTGGTTAACTAATAGTCAGATAGAGCCATACTTATAGACGAGGGCATTTAGCACAAAATAAATAAATTTTTAAATACAGCACATAGAGACTTGCAGTTTTTTGCATTATGTTCAGGATGACGTCAGGAAAAAAGTGTACTATTCAAAAATGGGTGGAAATGCATAATTGCACTGTAAAGTGCATAAAATGCATCCAAAATTGCATAAATATTAAAATAAAGTCAAAATCAGTATCCTAAGGAAAAAAAATATTATTTGGGGGGGGGGGGGGGGGGGGGTCACTGAATACGATTACGCAATCAGAACTGATCCCCGGATCACCTGGTGCCCAAGGTCAGTGCAAGAAACGTCATCTTCGGGTGTTTCGATGGTTTCCGGCATTAAATCGATGCAAACGGATTACTCACTTTTAGGGGTCACTAAGTACTAATATGCCATCAGAATTGACCTTAGGATCACGTGGTGCCCAAGGCCACTGTACCGGACGTCATCTTCTGGAGTTTAAAGGGATTTCGGCACTAAATTGATGCAACTGGACTATTCTGGGGGTTTTTGAGGTGGTTAAACACGAATATGCCATCAGAACAGACCTCTGGATCACCTGGTGCCCAAGGTCACTGCAAGGGACGTCATCTTCTGCACTTTCAAGTGCTTTCGGTATTAAATTGGTGCAAACGGATTACTCGGGGATTTTTGAGGTCGCCCAACACGAATATGACCACCGCATTACCTGGTACCCACGGTCACAGCAAAGGACGTCATCTTCTGGAGTTTCGAGTGTTTTCGGCATTAAAGTGATGTAAACGAAATACTCACGGTTTTTTTGGGGTCGGTAAACACGATTATGATATCAGAACTGAACTCCGGAGTTCTTGTTGCCAGGGTCGCTACTAGGGCACGTCCTCTTCTGGGGTTTCGAGGATTTTCGACATTTAATTGATGCAAATGGATTACTGGAGGGATTTTGAGGTCGCTAAACACGAATATGCCACCAGAACCGACTCCCTGTGCACCTGGAGCCCAAGGTAATTGCAAGGGACGCCCTCTTCTGGAATTTTGAGGGATTTTGGCATTAAATTGATAAAAATAGATTACTCGGAAGTTTTTGTGGTGTTAGACCCGAATATGCCATTAGAACAGACCACCGGATCACCTGGTGCCCAAGGTTACTGCAAGGGACGTCATCTTCTGGAGTTTCGAGGGATTTCGGTATTAAATCGATTCAAACGTTACGGGTTTTTGGGGTCGCTAAACACGAATATGTCATTATAATTGAACTTGGGAATACCTGGTGCCCAGGGTTGCTACTAGGGCACGTCATCTTCTGGGGTTTCGAGGGCTTTCGGCATTTAATTGATGCAAATGGATTACCGGGGGGTTTTGAGGTCGCTAAACACGAATATTCCATCACAAACAACCTCTGTGCACCTGGTGCCCAAGGTGACTACAAGGGACGTCATCTTCTGAAGTTTTAAGGAATTTTGGCATTAAATTGATGAAAATAAATTACTCGGGGGTTTTTGAGGTCGCTAAACACTAACATGCCATCAAAACAGACCATCGTAGAATCTGGTGCCCAGGGTCACTGCAAGGGGCGTCATCCGCTAGGCGAGGTTTTCGGTACTATATTGATGCAAACAGATCACTTATAGGATTTTGGGGTTGCTAAATACAAATACGCCATCAGAAGAGACACCGTAGCATCTGGGCGTAATGCACGTTATCCTCTGGAGCTTCGAGGGTTTTCGGCATTAAATAGATTCAAACGGATTACTCATGGGTTTTTGGGGTTGCTGAAGACAAATACGCCATCAGAACAAACACCGGAGCACTTGGTACCAAGGTAGGTATATAATCTTATGGAGTTTAGAAAAATTTTGGTACTAAATTGATGTAAACGAATTGCTCATGGGTAAACGTTTATACACTGTACGTAACATTGTCTTCTAATATCTTCGCTTCTCTTTCGATCTCTCAGTGTATTTCCTGTAATTCTTCTCAGTACTCTCATCTCTGCCGTTTCAGTTTTTCATAAGTGTTTCAGTAATTCAGTTTTTTATAAGCTATATTTTTGCTAAGAATATTTTTTTCGCTGAAATACTTACTTATTAAGTTATCTCCGAAAAACCGTCCAAAAACATGTTTTGTCTGTTAAAAATGAACATATTCACTTGCAAATTACTCGAAAAGTGTTGACTTAAGGAAAAAACTCTTTAGAACAAAAGTTGCTTAGAATTAGTCATTTATCCAATTCCGGACTTATTTTAAATGTATATTTTTCACCTTCGAGAGGGGGGTTTTCCCCTCCATTTTTGTAAAATGGAGGAGATGCAGAATTGTAAACTTTTTCTTATATGATAATAGACAATTTCAATTACCTATTCCCAAATGTTCATCGTTCCTTTATTTTTTTTGGGTCAGATTGTTCTTTGATCGGGCTATAAGCCTAGTGGGAGCAATGTGACAAGGAAACCAGAAATTCCAAGAAAGGAAATAAAAGAGCAGAAGGAAGTGCATCAAATAACAGAAGCCAGTGTAAGTGATGTGCACAGTCCAGGAAGTGAGAGTGAATGCAGTGAGTATCAGAATTTTGTCAGGTCAGTAAACTCTAAATGCAAACACAAAATTGGCAAGATATGTGGTCATTATGATTCATATTAGAAAGAGCAGATGTCACACAAGATCATCAGCAAATAAACATGTTTTAGACTGTGGTGATGATCAAATAAAGAGTAACCACCATCATTTAGGTGGTGATGTTAGGGTGTGTCATGAATTGCCAGACAATGAGGGTATTGAAAGTAGGAAATATCAAACAAAGAAGTATTAATCCCTGATAGTCATATACCTGAAATGTCAAATCCTACCTGTACAAGGTCAGGGAGACAAGTTAAAAAACCTTGTAAGCTTAACTTGTAGAAAAAGAAAAGAGGATGTATGATACAGAGGTAAGTTACATTCATATTATTCATGTTGGTAACAAGATGATATGACAGCGAGGTGCTGGTGACAGGAGTTAGATTCAAGGATATTATGTTAGCGTTACCGGCATGTGAACAAATATACCTGTTTCTGCTTATACAATAATTATTTAATATTGTTTTATTTATTACACGTTCCATCAGTCTTATACATTGACCTTTTGAAAACCCCTCGTCAGTCATATTATGCGTTTTAAACACTTTACAAAATAGCACTCAAATGATCAATTTCCGTTTGAAACTAAATACACTGATTTTGGAACTATATACTTACGTTATATAATAACACAAATAATACCCAGGAATTTTCAATTAAATACGATTAAAATCTAATATACAAATCCCGGAATAGCCTAATCGCTTTCTTTTGAAAAACTCGTTAGTTATATTATGCGGTGAGACTATAACGTTCACTAGTGAGACTTAACTTTGAAGAATCAACAACAAAAGTTACAAGAGATGTCAGCAATGAGATTTAAGCAGAAAATAGTCCAAGTACGTCTACATCACAAACGTCTGAACCAAAACAAATACCGGAAAATAGTACAGAAAGACCTTTAACAACTACTAAACAAAAAACATTTCAAGCAAAATTGCTATGTATGTCAAAAACTCTAGCTATCCATACAAAAACCAAATTGGACAAAGGCTTAATGGATCTATTTATCAAAGATAGGCAGCCTTTTTCCATCGTCGAAGATCGAGGATTTAGAAATTTTGCGCGAATGCTAAACCCATCGTATCAATCGTCGAGCAGGAAATATCTAACAAATACTTTGTTACCTGCAATATATGAGGAGAAATATAACGAGGTTAAAAATTTATTAAAGAATCTTCGGCAGAATGTTATACTAACGAGAGATAGTTAATCCTCCAGAAATGCTCAAAATGGAGTAATAATCAATTTTGTAAGTGAGGATTTTAGGGCGAAATCGGTATTGCTAGAATGCTGCTCTCTTCCTATGCAACATACTAGTGCTAATTTAGCTAATAAACTCAATCGTGTTGTAACTACATGGATACTGGAATCAAACATTGTTTCAGCTATTATCAGACAACGCACCAAATGTTACGAAGGCAATAAAAGAACATCTAGCATGGAAGCATCTTAGATACTACGCTCACACTATAGACTTAATTGTACGGGATGTGTTAAAACTAGTTTCACCAATTGTCACTAAAACACGTACATTAGTAGCACATTTCAAAAGAAGTACTAATGCCTGTTACCAATTAATAGAAGTACAAAAACAAGTCAGAAAAAATCCAAAAAAACTTATTCAAGCTGTAACGACTAGGTGGAATTCCACTTTTTACATACATGCTAGATAGTGTTGGAATTGGAGGAAGGAGTTCGCACTAATAAGGCCTTATTAAATGAAGAAAATCTTCAAATTATATCAATTGAAGAATAGCAACTACTTCAACAATTAAGAATGTGCTTAAAACCAATGGAGGAAGTGACCAAAATAATAAGTGGAAAAAAATATGTGACTTTATCCTTAGTGACAATTTTAATAAAAGGACTTGAAAATATTTATATTAATATGAAAAATGAAAATATATTGCCATTGATTAAAAATGTAGTCAAGCAGGTTTTAGAAGGTATTAGAAGGATCGTCGGGGAGTTTTTGGTTGTCTACTTTTATTGATCCTAGATTTAAAAATGTGGGATTGTAATGATATGCCTCGAGCACCACATCGACAGATAGAACAGCTGGCGCTTCAACGTTCGCGCAACACGATACCCCACTCATTTCCACTTCTCCGAAATAGTTGAGGCAGAGAGCGTACTTAAGGAGGCCACCGAGCGGAGAAGAATCAGTCTTGCAGCGACCAGGTCTGGGCTCCCCGGCCAATCAGCGGATTGAGCAGGCAGGCCGACCCGAGTAGCGAGATTCCGTAGTGAAGAGATTCGCACGCTCATAATTAAACGGTGACCCTGGAGTGAGCGGCTTTCGACCCGAATCGTATGGATGCCTGTATGATTATTAATATTTAGATTGCGTGACTGTTCGTGCTTTACACTGTAGTGAGGTGTAAGGGTATTGCATTTTGATAATATTAATTTTATTTTTCTTTTGCAGACATCTATCAAGGAGGCCTTCTCCGCAATGGGGTAAGATATAATCACATTTTATTGTGTTTATTTATTTTGAACTGTATATAAATATCCGAAATATATTTACTTTGTTTTTAACCTGTGTTTTACTGCGTCTGTCGTCCTAAAAGAGCTACCCGTCACAGGATTTACTTCCGATCATGTATCTGAAGGAGCCAAACAATTAGTTATTAAACTGGTAACTCAAAAAATTCCCAACCAGTTTCCAAATCAAAAGAAACGGCCAGCTTTTTGTATGGGGCCTTTTTGAAAAAAAAGCTTCTACTTTTTCATCTAAGACTATAGTGCCTGCCACATCTAGGTCCATAATTGAGGTCCAGCGGTAGGTAGGAAGACGAAAATGAAGATCCACTACAATGGTGACGTGATCACTCCTACAATTATCCACATTTTTCTAAAGTGGTGATAGAAAAATTTGGTACGGTTGCAACATATGTCCCTTATGAGGGTATCTTCTCCAAAGCAGGCCAATTAATATCAGAAATATGATCACACGCCTTAGTGTAAATAAGGTAGAAAAATTAATGTTTTTAAATGCCAATAGCGAACTTTAAACTTATTAATGCCAATAGCGAGCTTATGTATATTTAATCTACCACAATATATTTTATTTTGTGACGACTATCATTAACGACAATGAGTACAAAAACATTGTTTGTAAATCGACCGCTCAAGAAGTAACCTATGCGAACAAAATAGCTGGTCAAGGGCAAGGTCAGATACAAGCAACTATAAACAATCACCAGTTGACAAACAAAAATAAAAACAATGAAGAACCTAAGACTGCCTCTACACGCAGTAGAGTTAATTCCAAAGAAATAAAATCTGCAATACAAAATGCAGTTGCACACAATAAACTGGCGGAAATGCAACAACGTAGTGAGCAGCCGAATAATTTAGATGAAAATTCAGGTGGATTGGTGCGGCAAAAACGTAAGCGCAGGCGTTTCGTTGTTGGAGGTAACAATGAAAATGATTGTACTATACAGACTGTCCCTAGATTAATTCATTTGCATGTGACTAGACTCGAACCTGCCAATACACCCGATAAACTCAGGAATATATGAATCCCTAAATTCCCTGATGTAATCTGTGAACCTCATCAGTCAAAGCAGCCTGATCTCTATTGTTCTATGAAAGTTACGCTAAACAGAGAAAATTTGAAATAAGCTTGGAAGCATGAAGTGTGGCCTGCAGGAGCTATTGTGTCGTTTTTTTTTTAGAAAAATAGGATGCTGCAGCAGATTTCCGAAGTAGTGGATCCTCGGCAAAAACCGGCTGTTTCCATAGACACGAATAGTATTGAATATTGAATAATTGAAATTATTTATATATAATATTGAACTCATACATTTGAATGTTCAGGATGGCTTAGCTGGAAAATGTTTAGATTTGGATATGATATTACGCTTTGCTTTCAGTTGACACAAGATTTTTTTAATTCGATAAACATGTTAGCTGCTAGACATAAACATAATATTAATCAAATAGAAAAATAACTTTTTGCATTAAAAAATAAATTTCAAAATGATCAGTTTATGCTACCGGAAGATAATACCTTATACAGAATTGAAAACATTAATAGGAGAAAGGTCGAATATAGACACTGACTTCGGTCCCTTTCTTGTTATAATAGACAGTGACAAAGGAAAAGCCGATAATATCCATCCTATGGATATTGCCAAAATATTTCACACATTGGGTACGACTGGCGTCAAAGATATCAGTAGAAAAAGTATGAATAGAATCGGAGTACTGTTTAATACCTCTAAACAGGCAAATACGGTCCTAAATAACACAGAAATCCTTGAGAAAGTAACTCTTGCATATATTCCACAAAAAATGCTAACAGCAATGGATATTATCAGAGATGTCAGTATGAATATTTCCATGGAAAATATAGTTAAAGACAGTTTAATTCAAAAAAACGGGAAAATTATATCCGCCAGAAGATTAAATAGAAGAGTTTTAGATAAAGATGGGTCGTTAACATATATTTCAACAGGCACTGTCCAACTACTTTTTCAGTAAGAACTCCTCCTAAAGAAATAATTAAAGGGCTTAATGTGAAACAATGACAAGCCACACATGAGTTCAAAAAGAGTTAGTGTTATTATTGGTTAAAGTAATAGTATAACAAGCCACTAACAAATTATCTCAGCCCTTCGTTAATAGATGGCCCGATAAATCTATGGTCACATTATTTCATAGGCCTAGTTTGTCTCTAGTATCTACTTGACATAATGACAAGCCACATCAAAATGGCAAACAGGAAGCGTTTCGGATAATTATTGAGTTCTGACGATTCTAGAAAGAAAAATAGTAAAGTTGACTTGACGTTCGATGACAGTGACCGCAACCCTGACTATGTACAACCTAGAAGTAACAAAAGTAATGAAAATCCAGCGATATGTAATTTTTTCCTAAATGTGGCTTGTCACATTATTACCATTCAAGATTAATGTAGTGGCTTGTGACATGGCTTGTTATATTATTGCATTTTGTTGTAGGATAATGAACAAGGTCCGTCAATAAATAGGAAAAAACCAAACACACCCGTCAAAAATTGCAACAAGTTGATGGAGACAAAGAAATAAACACTGTTTAACAGCTATAGGGTTGAAACCACCCCGAACTCAGTCAATAATAGAAAATTCTGAATTTACACATATCTAAAATTTGGGTATTTATTATTTTTGGAATAATGTAACAAGCCACATTTTTTTAAATAAAGCCTGTTTTTTCTCGAGTTTCAAGTAATTTGATTAATATTGTTGTCAACTATAGTCCCATAGGGCATGATGCATCGAAATAGCTGAACTAAAACAATAAAAGTTGTTACTGGATTTTTTAAATATTATTTTTAACATTCAAAGTCAAATATCTCACCTTTTACCTTTTTGAGGCATGTGATTGCTTCACATTAAGCCCTTCAATTATCTATTCGAACTTGGTAACAGTGTATCCATATATTCCTGCTATCCAACAATGCTTCAAATGCTTAAGATTTGGACATTCGCAAAGACAATGCAGGGGAAAGCAAGATGCCCTAAATGTACTGAGGAACATACACTACAAAACTGCAAAGTTTCTGTACCGAAATGCCAATATTGTGATCTCGAACACATTTCAACAAACAAAATTTGCAAAGAATTTGAAAGACAAAAAAATATAAAAGAAGTAATGGTCTTTCAAGACCTCACATTTTTTGAAGCTGCCAAGTTGTTTCCCCACTTAAAGAAAAGCCAGAGAAATCGAGATTGTTTCAAAGAAGAAGTAGGGATTTCCCCTCTCTACTATCCAGTTAACCCAGAGCATTCACTCAAGCTCTAAAAAAATCCCCTTCCTCCACTTCCCATTACTTAAATCAAAGTCTTGTGGTCCCAGTCAAAAAGAAAAAGAAGGTCATTCTAAAAGACACTAGTTATAATAAAGAGGCTCATAAAACTTTATTAAATGAAGATTTAAGCAGAAAATTATCTAGATTGCCTATTTTAAACAAACTAAATGATGCACAAAACCATATGGGATCTCAAGGCCCAAGTTTTGCACCCTCATTATCAAGCAATCCTGTACATTCTCAGGATACTTCATTCTTCAGAAACTACCTGAAATTGAAGCACCACCTGAACCATTAAACGGTTTACTTATCGGTAAGAATCCGGATTCTAATCTCTTTCTGAAGTTAACTCGAAAATTCAAATCATGTTTCCAATTGGAATCGTTTGGCGCAACAGAAATAATTAGAAATATGTATGGTTGAAACTGGAAAATAATTCAACTCAACATTCAAAATCAAAGGTCACATTTTTCATAAAATTGCTCCCCAGTTCCCAACGAACCACATAGATTTGTACAGAACTACTTTATGGGCGGTGAGTATTACGGAGGCTCAATTTCCGATCGCGTGGATGCACGGTGTGGCTACTATATCCTCATTTGAACACAATGAACTGTTAAGCAATGCCAACAAGGCGCAAAGGGGCTAATTTGAGAAGTCAAACAAGTAAAGCTATAGGCATGCGAAATAGAATAGTACAAAGAACAGAAGAACAAATCCAGCAAGAAAATTATGATGCACGTGTGAGCATGACGCAATTGCGTCAATAAGAATCAGAAGATAGACAATCTGAACGACATAAACTTAGAAGATTAGAACAAAGACAAGCACGTCGTTTCCCAACCGACAGAAACAGAGCAAATAATCAAAAACGCCAACAGATACATAGATTGTTTACTTCTGATTCATTCCTGCGTCTAGCATTCGAGAACGAGCTGGATATTCAATATTATACTCATACAAAAGTGGCCATTGGTGCTATAGAAAAATAATGCCCACATTGTCAAGCTCTTAAATTTGAAAATGAGCCAGCCGTAATATGGCCGTGTGAGCATGATGCAATTGCGTCAAGCAGAATAAGAAGATAGACAACCTGAACGAAATCAACTTAGAAGATTAGAATAAAGACAAGCACGTCGTTTGACAACCGATCGAAACAGAGCAAATGATCAACAACACCAACAGATACATAGATCAAAAACTTACTGCCGTTATTTACGCAAGGGGAAAAGCAGCCTCGCGTAAAATTTACTCAGATGTTGTTGATCATATAAATTCATGAGGGATGCTGATACTAAAGAATATGAGGGAATTATACAATTTATAATTCACGTCCCATCTGCTCAGCTCGGCTAAGTTCCAACGAGAATGGTTCCCTTCGTACTTCAATCAGAGTAAACATGTATGATTTATACAAAGAGAAATGTGAAAGTGAGAACAGATATACTACACAAAAAATATTACTAACAAATCTTCAGCCAAAAATTTTACTTGCACTTTAAACCTCCTTCAAATGACAATTGCAGAAACTATGACAAGTTATTTAAAAAAAAGCTTTAAGTTTAAACCTCTTTAGCTTAAATGTATCTAAAGTGGACTTGGTTCATTTCTACTCTGAACCATCTATATAATGATAATCAAAATGAACTAATTAGACATATTTATAAAATAATAATAAAAGTGTAAGTGTTTAAAAACTTCTATTTTATTTAACAAACTTTGAAAATTTCTAAAATCGTGTAACAAAATTTTTAAGGAAAGAAATTGAGATTTTGTAAATTGTTAAGACATTAAATGTGCGGTGTTTTGGATATAAAAAATATTAATAATCCAGTAATAAGCAGACATAAAATTTCATCAATCCAAATATTATAGCAATAACCCGCTGGCGAAGTCGACATTCGTCAAGTGACACGCGCTGGCGAAGTCAGAATTCGCCAAGTGCCACGCGCCGTTTTTATTAAACATCAGTAATTCAATTATTAGTTATATTTATGTGTATTTTGTAGAGTAAGCAATGCCAACAAGACGCAAAAGGGCTAATTTGGGACGTCCAACAAGTAAAGCTGAAGGCATGCGAAATAAAAGAAAACAAAAAACAGAAGAACAAATCTAGCAAGGAAATTCTAATGCGCGTGTTAGCATGACGCAATTTCGTCAAAAAGAATCAGAAGATAGACAAGCTGAACGAAATCAACTTAGAAAATTAGAACAAAGACAAGCACGTCGTTTCGCAACCGACAGAAACAGAGCAAATGACTAACAAAGCCAACACATACATAGATCATTTACTTCTGATTCATTCCTGCGTCTAGCATTCGAGTACGAGCCGGATATTCAATATTTTACTCATTCAAAAATGGTAATTGGTGCTATAGTCTGTCTTTGCTTGACATTACAGTACAAGAACATAGGGCAATGCATACCTTATGTAAGTTTTTAGCGCAGCGATGCCAATTTTCTTCAAAAGAATTTTCAATCGAACTTTATCAGGGTCCTAAAAATGTTAAATTGAAACTAACCCGTTACAGCCAATTGCATTGTAGTAAAACCGTAGTTTTCATTGTTTTTTATAAGTTATATTCAGGTAGAATCTATGCAGGTGGAAGAACTTACAAGAGGGCCTGTTAGTGACTGCAAAAATGAATAAACTGCAAAATTAAGATCACACAGATAAATTTGCAGTACAAAAAATAGCTTCAGCACTTTTGGTCAGGAAGTAGCTGAGAAGAACATTGATATAGTGCTTATTCAAGAACCGTGGATAAATGAAGGTAAGGTACGGGGATTAAATGTTAAGGAATGGGAACTAATTTTGGGAGTACCTGACAATAAAATCATAACTTGTATCTTTTGTAGATCTGACGTTAACCTGGTACCAGTTATGGAGCTCTGTAGGGGAGACATGGCAGCTGCCAGAATTAAACTGAATTGCAATGGGTTGGTTACAGAGTTGATTGTTGCGTCCCTTTATCTTCCTATTGACACCAAAGAACAACTTCCAGGGACTAACCTAGAGAACCTTCTAGAATACACCAATAATAAGCATACAGAACTTATCATTGGAGTAGACTCCAACGCTCACCACATCATTTGGACGAGCAGAGATACAAACAATAGAGGTAAGTTACTTTTTGAGTACCTTTGCACTACTGAACTTGATCTTATGAACAGGGGTAATAAGCCCACCTTCAGGACATCAAGAGCAGAATCACTAATCGACCTAAGCCTATGCTCTATGGGGATTGGGAACATAATATCTGACTGGCATGTGTCGGATGCGTTATCCTAATCGGATCATGGTTCTACAGATTCTATAGAGACCCTAAGGTGACCGATTGGGAATCCTTTAAGAGGGATCTTGGAACAAGGGTACGGTACAAACAATACTAAAAGGCCAAAAAACAACGTTGAGGTTGAGATGGCAGTAGAGTGGTTGCAGCATGCAATAGTCGTCTCATATGAGGAAAACTGCCCGTTAAAAGAAAGTCGCCCTCCCAGGCAAGTAACTTGGTGGAATAAGGAGCTGTCTGATCTCAAAAGAGAAATAAGACGCTTTTTAAATAGGGCGAATAAATCAGGTGATTGGGAAGCATATAAGGCTAAACTGAAAACCTATAAGAAAATCCAATCTGCTAAGAAAAGATCCTGGAGAGAATTCTGTAAAAACATTGAAAGTGTACCTGAAAGCGCCAGGGTTAACAGAATCCTCAAAAAAAGGATAACATTAACAAACCCAAGTCGATGAAATTACCCAATGGGAAGTATACGGACACAGAAGGAGGCTGTAGAGCATCTTTTAAGTGTTCACTTTCCAGGGTCGACGCAATTGACTGGTAACAACAATCATCAAGCAAACAATAGCCCAACCAAAATTGACTGGCTGGTCTCTGACGAGATCTTTGGTTTTCACAAGGTCAGATGGGCTATTGAAACTTTTGAACCTTATAAAACTGCCAGACTGGATGGCATATTTCCTAAGCTTCCCCAGGAGGGTCTGGAAATAATCATGGGTCACCTGATCACAATATTTAGAGCTAGCCATGCTCTGGGATATATTCCCAAAGCTTGGAGAAGGGTAAGGGTGGCGTTTATTCCCAAACCAGGAAAAACAGATTACACCATAGCAAAATCCTACAGGCCTATAAGTCTGACCTCATTCATGTTAAAAACCATGGAAAAAATCTTGAATGAACACATCGAGAAAAACAATTTAAATGAAAATCCACTTTTTAAATGGGCGTATCAGGCAGGGAAATCAGGTGAAGCCGCCCTGCCCAATCTAGTGTCGGAACTCGAAAGGAGTCTGCATCAGAAAGAAGTCGCCCTTGCTGCATTTTTTTATATAGAACGTGCATTTGATAATACCTCAATCGAGTCTATACAAAGCGCACTGGTGAGGAAGAAAATCAACAACACAACATGCAGGTGGATTATTCAGATGCTTCAGAGCAGAATAATATCCACAGATACGCATGAAGATACCATAAATCTGAGGGGAACTAAGGGATGCCCTCAAAGCGGTGTATTGTCACCGTCATTACACCGAACATAGTTGTCGATGATCTGATTCATGGACTAAGCGCCCAAGGAATCTAGGTTCAGGGTTTCGCAGATGATATCGTAATAATAACTAGGAAAAAATTTCCCAGCACTGTTGCGTATCAGATGCGATATGCCCTTCACTACATAGAGAACTGGTGTCTGAAAGAGAACCTCTCCGTGAACCCTTCTAAAACTAAACTGGTAGCCTTTACAAATAAGAGGAAGCTTACTGGACTGAGTGAGCTGAAATTATTTTGAGAGGTACTGGAAAGAACCAATGAGGTTAAGTATCTAGGGGTAACCCTGGATTCGAAACTCAATTGGAATACTCATATTACCAATATAACCAATAGGGCTAAGCGACTCTTCTGGAACTGCAGACGAGTTGTAGGTGAAACCTGGAGATTGAAACCAAAGGTGATATGTTGGTTATACACATCAGTGATACGACCGACAGTCACTTATGGCTCAGTACTCTGGTGGAGAAAGACGGCTTTGAAATCTTGTGTGACCACTCTTACCACCATACAAAGACAAGCGCTTCTAAATATAACAGGAGCCTTGAATAGTACAGGAACGGCTTCATTAGAGGCTATCACAGGTCTCCCTCCGCTGGAATTATATATTTCGGCGATAGCCTTTATGACCATCGTGAGACTCAAAGCAAACAATACTTGGAGGCCAAATTATGTACTGAATAGCCACACAAACCTTACTCAGACTATACTTGAGGAATCCATCTTTATAATGAACTCAGATATGATGACACCAGAACTAATCTTCACTGAGAAGATTAACACAATTATATTATCTAGAGAACAAAAAGTCCCAAATATTAATGGGGACTTAATATGGTTCACTGATGGATCTAAAACTACCCATGGTACTGGATCAGGGGTCTTTGGGCAAACATGTAACTATTATAAATCTTACAGCCTAGATCAACATACAACGTTGTTCCAGGCTGAAGTTTTTGCTTTGATGGCCTGCATTGATGAAATCATTGATGAATACCCTAAAGCTAAGAGAATCAACATTTACACAGATAGCCAATCGGCTATTCTGGCTGTAAAGAACCCTCTCACCAAATCAAAACTGGTAAGAAACTGCAAATATCTCCTCAATAACCTGGCAAAAGACAATAAAGTGTCTTTAATATGGGTGCCGGGTCATGAAGGGGTGCATGGGAACGAACGAGCAGATATGTTAGCGAAACAAGGTTCGAGAGAAACTTTTGAAGGCCCAGAACCTTTCTGTGACGTCACTAAAGATGCTATGAAAAACGAGGTTCAGAAATGGCTGATAAAGAATCATCAAAATAAATAAAGAACCACTCAAGGGCATATCCAGACTAAAAAAATAATCAAGAATATTGATAAAAAAACTCTCGAACAGTTTGATGAACCTCAATAAACGAGAGATCAAAACGGTCACTGAAATGGTGACTGGACATTGCCGTTTAAGAAATCACCTATACAAACTAGGTAAGGTCAATGGACCATGGTGCAGAAAGTGCGAAATGGAAGAAGAAACTGCCATACACATACCATGCCATTGCAGTGTGCTAGGTGATGTAAGGCAGGACTTCACTGGTCAAATGAGGTGTGAACCAGAAGAGATCCTAAAACTACCAATAAGAAAACTGTTGGCCTTCGTTGAGGCCACAGGACTTATTAAAGTTTAAGGAGACGAACAGGGTTTGGTACAAAGGTCTTATGACGAAGTGCCAGAGACTAACGAGTCTCGCCTGAGTTAAGAAGAAGTTATATTCATTTTCGAGAGGTAATCCGCAATTTTATAATCGATATGCGTAATAACTTTTTTTGGTTAAAAATATCAAATAAACTTATAATTGTTACAAAAAAGACTAAGTTTTCAATCTAATAGCACATAAAATAATACATATAAAGTTAATACAGCAAGCACCTCTACCGGTTTCGAAACTTATTAGTCTCTCATCAGGAGGCACATATGCTGCTTTCTCTGACCTAACCAGGACAAACCCCGGCGTGCAGTTACGGATTGCAACGAACGAAATGGCAGGAATTCCCTAGCGGCAACTGCTAACAGAAGACTCAGTTTTCAATCTAAAAGCACATAAAATAATACCAAAATATTACTCTACATCCCACCAGACTGAAAACAATGGGAACCTTCTCTGGTTACACCTCCGAGGCTTCTAAATTTGCAAGCCATAACGGATGCTGAGACTAAACAAGATGAAGGAATTTTACAATTTATAATTCACGTCCCATCTGCTCAGCGCGGTAAAGTTCCAACGAGAATGGTTCCCTTCGTACTCCAATCAGGGTCATCATCACTCTCTTTGCCTTATCCCTATGCGGGGTCGGTTTCCCTAATTGCATTTCTCCATACAATTCTATCTTGAGTCATATCAATATTAATCCCCTTTACCAACATGTCCTGCCTAATCGTCTTCCCCACGTCTTCTTTGGTCTTCCTCTCCTACTCCTTCCAGAAATCTGCACTTCAGCTATTCTTCGTATTGGGTGATTAACGTCTCGACGAAAAACATGACCAAACCATCTTAACCTATGCTCCTCTCATTTCGGCATCAATTGGTGCCACACCTAGACTTCCCCTAATATACTCACTTCTAATTTTATCCTTCTTTGTCACTCCACTCATCCATCTAAGCATTCTCATTTCCGCCACATGCATTCGTTGTTCCTCTTTCTTTTTCACTGCCCAACATTCAGTTCCGTACATTATAGCCAGTCTTATGGCTGTTTTATAGAAGTTTCACTTCAACTTCATTGGAATTTTTCTGTCACACAACACACTACTCGCTTCGTTCCACTTCATCCATCCAGCCCTAATTCTACTGCATGCATCTCCATCTATTTCTCCATTTACTCTGTAATACCGATCCCAGGTACTTAAAACTATTGCTTTTTACGATCAGTTCACCATCCAAAGATACCATTTTATTTGTAGTAACTTCATCTTTAAATGAACATTCCGATCAGAGTACTCCAATCAGAGTACACTTCGTACTCCAATCAGAGTAAACATGTTAATCAAAAATGAATAACCATTTTCAATTTCGTTGCAACACGAAACTACAGCCGCATTATATTCTAGTTCAATCAGAGAGTGCAGCAAGCACCTCTACCGGTTTCGAAACTTATTAGTCTCTCATAGGACTAGAATAGGGTGCGGCTGTATTTTCGTTTTGCAACGAAATTGAAAATGGTTATTCATTTTTGATTTACATGTTTACTCTGATTGGAGTACGAAGGGAACCATTCTCGTTGGAACTTTACCGCGCTGAGCAGATGGGACGTGAATTACAAATTGTAAAATTCCTTAATCTTCCTTAGTCTCAGCATCCGTTATGGCTTGCAAATTGTAGAAGCCTCGGAGGTGTAACCAGAGAAGGTTCCCATTGTTTTCAGTCTGGTGGGATGTAGAGTAACATTATGTTGTTTTATATGCCATTAGATTGAAAACTTAGTCTTTTGCAATTTAAAACTTTTAATCCCAGCTTCCCAGATGGCTTCGAAATTTGGCGCTCTGGAAGGTATGAAATGCCAATCTACTCTATAATAAGAAAATTATTAAGACTTGATAATTCTTTTTTCGCACCTACATGTTTTGCCATTGTCCGAATAAACCGTACTTGGTTTCCCACGTCTGCTCACAAATCGTCGAAAAGCAGCTATAAAACAAGCGCTAGATCGAATGTAACCTCTAGGTGTACAGCCTTCGTCGGTAGACGTTCAAATATACACATAGCTCTTTATCAATTTAGAACCTCTGGTCAATCGATCTTTCAACAAAAACGGGCCAGCGAAACCGTTCCTATGTCGATGAAAGGTAAATATTGTGTGATTCGTGTAGCTGGTAACTCTCCCATAATGTAATTACCAGGTATAGGTTTTGCTCTAATACATGATATATAGTTCCTGACAATTTCCTTGCAAATATTACGTCCGGATAGGGGCCAAAATCTTTCTTTAATCGAAGCCAACACTATAGTTGGACCACAATGCATTAATCGCTGATGCTAGTTTTTAAAATTAAACGTGTTTATAGACATGTTTAGGTGACAAAATTATCGGATATTTTTTATCGTATTCGTAGGTTGACTGCAACCGGCCACCCACTCGAATAATACCATTCTTTAAAAATGGGTTCAAAGATAATAAGTTACTATTGCGTTTTAATCTTAAACCTTTACTTAATCTCTCAAAATCTTAAGGAAAAGACTCCTTTTGTGACAAGGTTACTAATATATCGAGTACAAGTTTATTCAAATTTGAAAACCGTGTAAACCTTCAAATTTTAGGATTTAACTAGATATAAATTCTTTTAAGTCATTTGTACCCAGCCAACTGAGACCATTCCACCACAAATTTGAAATAAGTATCTCATCAACACTCATACCCTTGGAGACAAGATCCGCGGGATTTTGATCAGTTGCTACATAACACCAATCACTTACATCTGTTAGTTGTTGAATTTCATTAAAACGATTTGCTACAAATAATTTCCATTTACTAGCCGGACCTTTTATCCACGATAATAATATCTGTGAATCTGAATAAAAATAACACTTATCAAACTTAATTTGTAAATCCTTTATTGTTCTTTGTGCCAGCTGTGCGAATAACAACGAAGCGCATAGCTCTAGTCGTGGTATAGTTAGTAACATTTTAACTGGTGCTACTCTACATTTTGAACATAGAAGTTTTGACATACATATTGACCTGATTACACTTGACACCTGATATATAAACGAAAACCGTAAGCCTTTTGTAAAAAATCGCCAAATCCATGTAATTCCAAAGATACATACGTTGATACTGTGACCATTCTAGAGGGTCAAAAATCTGTGAAATAGACGACAATATAACGCGTTTTGTGATAGCATGGTAAGTTTTACATACCGGCGAGGAATATTTTATCGAATCGGATTTAGAGTCCCATAATATCATTAATGTCTTGTTCGTTTCTCCATTGTTTATATTTAAAACGCTTGATTCTAGGCTCGTATCTACTTGAAACTTTGTCAATAATCGTCTTTTGTTACATAGCCATTTTGTGAGTTGGAATTATGCACTCGCTAGAATGGATGCCACTTGTGCCTGTAAATCCAATAATTCCTGCTCGCTATCTGCTCCTTCTAGATAATTGTCCATATAGAACGACCTTTTTATTAACTCACTCGCCTTAGGGTTGCTTATTTCATGTTCACTCGCTAACTGTGTTAAACATCGTACAGCTAAATAAGGAACTGAAGCCGTGCCTTCAGTATGTCTGTGTCCGTATGTCTGTGTTCAGCTGATAACATTTTAAGTCATCGGCTGCATTTTCTCTCTAAAATATTCTTTGTAGTTTACGTTGTTCGGGAGCTACGAGAATCATTCGGTACATCTTTGATATATCTGCAATCATAACAAATTGATACTTTCGAAATATGAGAACTATCGAAAAAAGATCATCCTGCAAGTTCGGCTCCACCCATTGTACCTCATTAAGAGACAGACCGGATTCCGATTTCATTGAAGCATCAAATACCACTTGAACGAATGTAGTTTTACTAGCTTCGCGAACAACTGCATGATGAGGCATATAGTAAGCCAATTGTTCCTCTCCTTCTTCCTCAAACACGCTCATATGTCCGGATTGTAAGTATTCTTGCATGAACCTATCATAATCACGTTTTAGTTCTGGGATTTTTAAGAGCCTACTCTCTTGTGAGAAATATCGTTTTAAAGCACTCTTACGTGAGTCACCCAGATCTGCTAAATTTTCCTTAAATGGAATTGAAACAATGAATTTATTGTCATCTGATCGCTTGAGTGTGTCTTTGAAATAAGTCTCGCAATATTGGTCTTCTTCTGAAAGGAACGTTTTTACACTAGAATGAACGTCTTCTATCTCCCAGAATTTCAACAATATTTTATCAACAGCCTGCTCTTGGCTTAACTCGCTGGAAAAATTATTAGCATACTTTTCTACCTGGCTAGACCTTGAACTTATCGGGCCGCCCAAGATCTATCATAATTTTGTCTCTTGTAGAACAACTTTGCTATCTTGTAATTGAATCCTGTCTAATTCTAAAAGTTCCCAGAATACAGATGATCCTATTCACAGATCAATTTCTCTCGCTCGATTGTAAGTAACATCAGCTAATTTAATATCTTTTGGTATTTTTAAAATATTTTTATTAAATGAGGTCGTAGGTAACTTGTCGGTAATATTTTCTAAAACTAAACAGTCAATAACTGAATTGAAATCGCTTGTACAAGAAGACTCGATTGTTACGCTTGGATATCGCTTGCCCTACTCTTATTACTTTAAAATTAACCGGCTCCATACTTATATTTAATTTTTCACAAAATCTCCTTGTTATGAAGTTGCTTTGTGACCCATTGTCTAATAGCGCCCTACACTCATGTACCTTTCCTTGACTGTCCTGGATATTGACTAAGGCCGTTGACAGAAGCACTTGTGATGTCATACTTTTCTCGCTAAAACAAGTATGACTACTTTCCACTTGTGTATTGTTTTGATTTTCACTTGTATTTGGTATCGCTCGATTGTCATTATTAGGTAACACTGATGATGCTTTATATGTTTGTAGCCCTTTAGGGCTTTTTAAACTAATATACCTTTTACCACGAGGAAATTTTTTTATTAAATTTCACTTGTAATTAATGGTATACAGCCAACTACAGGAAGTTCTTCCTTGTGGATTGTCATTATTGCTGGTTCTAGAATTATCGCTAGATTCTTTATAATTATTATTTTCCCTCGTATTATCGCTAGATGCCCTAGTATCTGTAAAATTATCGACATGCAGAAGACTGTTATGTCGACGTCCGGAAGCTTTACAACCTGAATGTCTACAATTCATAATTTCATGTCCGTGTCTTAAACAATTCTTATGTAGATTTAATTTAAGAATCTCAGATAACCTCATAGCTGGAGTGAAGTTAAACTTTTCACATCGAAAAATAGTATGGTTTCCTTTACAAAAATGACAGGTCACCGTACCTGAACCCGCTTGATAAGTACTAACAAATGAATTTCTGTTATTATTGAATTTGTTATTAAAACCTTTAAATTGATCTTTTTCCTTTGGATTGTCGTAAACCGCATTTGAAACTTCCAGTTCCTCTAATACCTCGCATCTTGTTTTAAAAATTTATTAAAATCCGCCATTGTCGGCAAATCACCCTGTATTTTAAATAGTTCCCATTCTCGACGGGTATATTTATCCAACTTGTTTGTAAACAGATAAAGCAATAATCTGTCCCAAGTATTTACATTCTCACCCAAAATCTGCAACGCTCGCAAATTCTTTGTATAGCTATCACAAAATGGCCTCAGACTAGCATGACTATCTTTTTGTATAACCGGATATTCAAATAATTCTCTTATATGACTATGGATTAATAAACTCTTTTGATCTTACCGTTCTTTTAACAAATCCCAAGCTATTATATAATTATTTTCGAAAACTGAAATTGATTCTATAAGCCCTAATGTTTCACCACTCAAACACCATCGTAAATAATAAAATTTTTGAATACAGTCATCGCCAGTTAACTTGGCGAGACGCACAAACCCAAAATTGATTAATGGCTTAGGGGATGGTCATCAGTCTCCTACCAGTAATCAGGTACGTAACACGAAAGCGAAGTGCGGCTTTTATTTTTCAGACTTCTTATATTATTATTTTGGATAGAGTGGGCGGCCGTGAAGTAACGGCATAATCGCTGGCCTCATACGCCAGTGCACGTGGGTTCGAGCCCTGCCTAAGACAAACCATTTTCATTTTCAATAATGACACGAGCCGTCTCACCGTGCCTCGGAGAGCACGTTAAGCCGTCGCACATAGGTCGATTTTAAATAATTAGCCGGCCAAAAGTCAAATTTTAAAAGTGAAGTTAAAAATTCGAAAAAAATCCTAGAGATAAATAAAGGTTTGTATTAACAAAAACTAACTGTCCCAACTCTATAACTGTTCACCAATCGCGTGAGCAGTCGCCGGTGCATGACAGTTAGCTGACAGTAACGTTTGATTCTTTACGCTCCGTAATAAACTTTTTAAAAATCGTGATATTTTTGTAATATTCATCTTATTTTTAAAGTGATTTTGATGGAATCTAATAATTCAGGTGAGAATGCATATTTCTTGAACTATTTAAAGAATGTTTACTGTTATCTTAAATTATTTATACAGCATCAAAGGCAAGCTGTTTTGTAGTGACATTTTTGTTTAATTTTTATGTTTAGCAGACATTTAGTTATATTAGCGCCTCCGGTCGAGCATTGCTGTTTATTGTATAGTATAGTACATATATTTGGCTAATTAATGCCGTAAAATTTAGCTGCGGATAGCTGCGGATGCCCAAAATATAGGGTTTTTTAAACGATGAAATATGTTTTTTTGTTTATTTTGCTATGTTAGTAAAGCCACAAAAAGAAAAATACTTAATTGTATTAATTGTAATAATATACGATTTTCTTTGTTTTAGGTACATCTGGTGCCTCTAGTATAAAAATGGTGACTCGTAGATTACCACAGCTATTTCTCAGTCGGAATTATTTTTATATTATTAGTTGGTTTGATTTAGATGAGCATGAGACATGACAGTTCAAATAAAACACTAGATAACTATAGAGAATATAATGTCAACAAAATTTTAAGTCCCTTTTTACATACAAATATTAATTTTGATTTCAGTAGTTTATAAGAACAAAAGTAAGTAATTAATTAAAAAAAATAAACCAGAACCAGCTGTTTCCTTCACATAAATATAAAAATCATTGTATTTTAGTCCCCTTTTTAGACCCCTTAACCCAATCTAAATTGTACCTTGTTCTTTCTTGTTTTCTCCCATAAAATAAAATAAAATCTATTACCGTACTTATTTCCTTCAATAAAAAAAATCATTTGCCTGGATAAACACACTGCAATCTTCCTTAAATTTTGTCAAAATGTCAAAAGGTTAAACGTCAAATATCGAACTTCTAAATAAATCTGCCAAATGTATTATTTCCAATATACTGAATAAATGTAAATCTGGTAAAGAAATGTACTTCTATTACTTCTTTAAAGCCTCAGGATCGATAAATACATACAATTACTGAATACCGGAACACCCTAGCAAAAGAAAAAGACAACAAACATACCAATAGATTCGTTAGATTCCTGAGTAGTATGAAGAATATCCTGCCAGATCTCATCTGCAGAAAGGGTAAATTCTTCCTTCATTAAGCTCACTAAACTATCCCAGTTGCTAGCATAGTTCCTATACAATTTATAAAAACCTAAAGCATTACCGGTAAATAAATCTCTAGCACAAGAAAATAACTGAACTTTATTTACATTACGTGACCTACAATACTCCTCAACTTCTTCAAGAAATACAGAAAAATTTTGCGGTTTACCAGAATACTTAATTCCCCACTTATATACAGGTTCTGAAGGAAAATTATTAGATGACAAGGAAACAATGGGATTAACTGTTGAATTCGAAGTTTGATTTGCTTGGTTACTCACATTCGGTGCAGAAATATTTCGAGTAGGGGTAGAATTACCATTAGGATCATTTAAATTAAGACCTGATAAATCAATATGATGATAAAAATTAGGATCAGTAGGCATCTCTACAGAAACAACATTACTAGTTTTCAAAACATTAGACTTAGTAGTATATTCACCTATCAAATCCATCAATTTCTTTAACAATGCAGAACGCTTTGACATTTTATCAGTGTCTGTACTGTTAATATGGTTCAATCGACCTGAAAGATGTGCAAACTTAGTCTCAATCCTTCTTATTTGGTTTGCAGTACCTGTAAAAGCATTAACAACATTCAGAATCTCTTTTAATTTATTTTCATAACTTGCCAACTCGGCAGGAATATCAGGGGGCAAATCAAAGTTAGGGATTTTGCCAGATTTTTCTAAAACAAGGCAACTACGCAAAGTACTCTTTAACTCTTCTACCTTACAATTAGTCAAAACAATACCTCTCATTTGCAACTCAACTTCAAGTTCGTCTTTGACCAAACGGTCAACATCAAGTTTAAACGACATTTTCTTTTAGAGAAATTAAAATACACAAAAAACATAAGACAAGGAAACCTCTACCTCACTTTAAATAAAAGTACATTTAACTTTTGATTATTAATTTTCAACTCCTGTAACTCTACGTAACCTATAGCCTAATAAAATAAAAAAAAGTCAAAATGTAAATTCGTACAGGTTAAAACAAATTTTATATCAAAGTTTAGGTGGGTACAAAAGATATTTTCAAGAAAGTATCCAAATCATACAAGGGGATCATTGTTTAAATAATTAAAAAGGGGTCATTTTTGCAAAAAAATACTTTTTTAACTGCTGAGGTAATTCACTTATCAATGAAGATCTATGGGATTTTTTTCTACAAAGCTGAAGGGTAAATCTTTCACATAAGACTTACTAAATTAAATTTGACCCCCTATTTATTTAAATAATTGTATATAAAACTTAAAAAAACAAATTCGCAAATAATTATTTTTAGCGTTTTAAATAAGCACTATAAAATATCTTATTTTACAGACTAAGTTGCGCTATGTTACCAGTATTAAGCAAAAAAAAATTGGCCAAAAAATATTTAATATTTTTTGAGATATTGAAGTTGTTTATTAAATGTTACTATATTTTCAATTGCAAAAACGCGGTTGTTGCCAAAGAAATATTCACCTGCTTAAGATCTCATTATTTTTACTTTTATGTATATTGTCGATAATTGTATGGATACATTCAAATTTCAATTAAACTCCCCCCTAAAATGGCATTTGAAAATCATACAAATTTGTTGATAATTTGTTTTTTTAATAACGTCGCGGGGATTAAGTATTTTAAAATGCCGTTTCGATAATTGGGTTCCTGGGAATTTTTTACTAATTAACACAATTTTTTTGTCGTTTTTTCTTCTTCTTTTTTTTCCTTGCAGTTATATTACTACGGGCCCTTTTAGGGTTAAATTTTATTAAGAATGTCGAGTCTATGAGATCTAGATTGTAGACCTAACAATATTAAGATTTAACTAAAATCTCTTAAATAAAATGTGGCTACTTACTGAGTTACGGGGTGTTTTATTTAAAAATTTAAAAATTATTGTTACCAAGTACTTTAAAACTATTTAACGTATCCTTATCATACTTGGCAGAAAGTGTGGCTATTATACACCCTACTAAATTGTGATTAATAAACGTTTCTAGCTAGTGCCAGAGGCGTACGACAGGGGATAGTGAATGATTGACTCTTCCCAAATTCTACGCCACTGAGTAAATTACTATTTTAACGAAATTTTTCGATTCTCCAATACTTTGTATGTAAATAACTTTATTGGTATCGATAAAGTCATCAGTTTAAGAGGTATTGGAAGTTAAAAAAATGAATGAATGAATGAATCAAAATAACTATGCCGTTTCATTTTTAACGTCCAATATCTCGAAAACTAATGACTTAATCGTTACCAGTAAAGAGTATATTATTTACATATAAAGTATTGGAGAATCGAAAAATTTCGCTAAAATAGTAATTCCCTTAGTGGCGTAGAATTTGGAAAGGGTCAACCATTAACTATCCCCTGTCGTACGCCTCTGGTAGTAGCTAGAAACTTTTATTTGTCACAATTGAGTAGACTGTATAGTACCCACACTTTCTGACAAGTATAATAAGGATGCGTCAAATAGTTTAAAAGTACTTGGTAAAAATAATTTTTAATTTTTAAATTAAACACCCTGTAACTCAGTAACCATCCACATTTTATTTAAGTGATTTTAGACCAATCCTAATATTTTTAGGTCTAGAATCTATAACTTAGAGATTCGACATTCTTAATGAAACTTAACCTTAAAAGGGCCCGTAGTAATATAACTCCATGAAAAAAAAAGAAGAGGAAAAAAAAGACAAAAAAATTTGTTAATTAGTGAAAAATTCCCAGAAACCCAATTATCGAAACGGCATTTCAAAATATTTAATCCCCGCGACGTTATTAAAAAAACAAATTATAAACAAATTTGAATAATTTTCAAATATCATTTTAGGGGGAAGTTTAATTGAAATTTGAATTTATCAATACATTTATCGAAAATATACATAAACATAAAACTAATAAGATTTAATACAGGTGAATATTTCTTTGGCAACAACCGCGTTTTTGCAATTGAAAATAGAGTAACATTTAATAAAATTCAATATCTCAAAAAATATTAAATATTTTTGGACTAATTTTTTTTTATTAATACTGATAACATAGTGCAACTTCTCCTGTAAAATAAGATATTTTATAGTGCTTATTTAAAACGCTAAAAATATTTTTTTGCAAATTTGTTTTTAAAGTCTCATGTATAAATATTTAAATAAATAGGGGGTCAAATTTAATTTAGTAAGTTATATGTGAAAGATTAACCCTTCAACTTTGCAGAAAATAATTCTATAGACCTTCATTAGTAATTGAATGACCTCAGCAGTTAAAAAAGTAATTTTTTTGCAAAAATGACCCCTTTTTAATTATTTAAAGAATGATCCCCTTGTGTGATTTGGATACTTTCTTGAAAATATCTTTTGTACCCACCTAAACTTTGATATAAAATTTGTTTCAACCTGTACGAATTTACATTTTGTTTTACATGTAGTGAAATTTTATTTTACTAGACTACTATGTCTTACTTGAACTATCTAAAAAAAAAATAAAAATCTCGGGTGGTTGAAAAGCCCTTTAAGTTGGCCGCCAAAAATGTACCACAGCTATTTCTCAGTCGGAATTATTTTTATATTATTAGTTGGTTTGATTTAGATGAGCATGAGACATGACAGTTCAAATAAAACACTAGATAACTATAGAGAATATAATGTCAACAAAATTTGAAGTCCCTTTTTACATACAAATATTAATTTTGATTTCAATAGTTTATAAAAACAAAAGTAAGTAATTAATTAAAAAAAAATAAACCAGAACCAGCTGTTTCCTTCACCTAAATATAAAAATCATTGTATTTTAGTCCCCTTTTTAGACCCCTTAACCCAATCTAAATTGTACCTTGTTCTTTCTTGTTTTCTCCCATAAAATAAAATAAAATCTATTACCGTACTTATTTCCTTCAATAAAAAAATCATTTGCCTGGATAAACACACTGCAATCTTCCTTAAATTTTGTCAAAATGTCAAAAGGTTAAACGTCAAATATCGAACTTCTAAATAAATCTGCCAAATGTATTATTTCCAATATACTGAATAAATGTAAATCTGGTAAATAAATGTACTTCTATTACTTCTTTAAAGCCTCAGGAGCGATAAATACATACAATTACTGAATACCGGAACACCCTAGCAAAAGAAAAAGAAAATAAAAATAACTGAACTAACTTCTTAAAACTGAGAACCAATAAACTGAACAAAAATGACTTCAGCTTACCTTTAACATACAAAAGGGTCTATTACACGACTCTCAGCCTGGCCATTAATAAGCATCGAATTAATCTCTAGAGGATTTTCCAAGACAAATCTTTACGTGCCCCAAATTTCCAGCACACCAACGGATACCTCAATAAGAGAATTCCCAGTACATCCCACCAAAGGATTGAAAAAGTACCATTTCAATTAAAAAAACTGGGAATCCAAATCGCCGACCAGGCTTTAAGTGCTTTCTCAAAAATCTTTATTGAAAAAGAATGAACGTTGTTGATTTGCTAACAAGGCGTTCAAAACAAAAAACTCTACAACAAAAAAATCTTCTCTCACTGACTCACACAAAAAGCATATACATCCAAACATACAAATTATACATCCTACAAGGACAAAATAATCGGTTATAAACAACCAAAACTCAACAAACGTTACTACTAAATTTTCAACCGTAATAACTCCACCTTTCCTTCCGGAAAGAAAATTAAGTTTCTTTGAGTTGAATCCCAAAGAAACTTGTTAAAAATACATACTATGTTACACTATCTACATCAGAATCCGATTCAACGTGGCTATCAGAGTTCTGTGGGTGAGGTTTCAAGTCTTTCACATGCCAGTGACCAATAGACTTACCATTATCATTTATTAATTCATATGTACAATAACCAACCTTATGCTTCACTCTAAAAGGTCCAACAAATCTATCAGCAAACTTAGATGTAAAATAATTAGCTTTATCAGAAAGAACATAGTTCTTTTTCCAAACTAAATCATTTTCCTTAAAATGAACATCTCTTCTTCTTAAATTATATCTCTCTCTGGTGTTATCTGGAGCTTTATCAATCCGCTTTTTAACCCAGTCTCTCAACTTATTCATATTTTTAGAACGATCATAAACAGGTTGTTTATTTTCTTCATTCCCTATTTTTAGATGATATTCACTTCCATGAGTCATCATCTCACAACCAAAATTAATGAAATATGGTGTTTGACATGTCACCTCATGTTTGGCAGTTCGAATAGCACAACCTTCTTCTTCTTTAAGTACCGTGCCCAAATTTTTAGGCGTGGGTAGCTTCCATAACAATTTGCCGATATCGTTCTCGATGTTGTGCGGCATGTAACAATTGATCTGCTGATAAGCCAGTCCATTGACGAAGGTTTCGGAGCCATGAATATTTCTTTCGACCAATTCCTCTTTTTCCGTTGATCTTTCCATTGAGTATTAACTGCAGCATCCTGTATCTGCTACCTCTCATTATATGCCCCAGATATTCAAGTTTTCTCTTTTTTATCATCTTCATTAAGTCACCTTCGCCTTGACCTACTCTGTTTAAGACTTCTCTGTTTGAAATGCGTTGAACCCAAGATATTCTGAGCATTCTACGATACGAGCACATCTCAAAGGCTTCTAATTTGTTCATCATGTTAACCTTCATGATCCAGGTTTCACATCCATATAGTAATACAGGATACACATAACATTTTAGGAACTTGATTCTTAGTTGTAAGTTCAGCTGAGAGTTGCTCAGAATAGATCTAAGTTTCATAAATGCTCCTCTTGCAATTTCTATACGAGTTTTAATTTCTTCATCCGGATTTAGTGTCTCGTTTATCCAACATCCTAGGTATTTAAAATGGTTAACTTTTGTTATTGATTCATCATTGACAATTAGTTGCATAGGGCCGACGTCTTGTTTACTAACCACAAGTAACTTTGTCTTTGTTGCATTTATGTTAAGTCCGTTATTGGAGCATTCCCTAGTGACTCGATCTATAAGGAATTGAAGATCTTCGATATTTTCAGCCATGATCGCGGTGTCGTCTGCATATCTGATGTTGTTAATAGTTTCTCCCCCGATTCGAACTCCACATTGTCCTTCCAAGGCTTCATTAAAAATTATTTCTGAGTATACGTTAAACAAAGTTGGGGATAACACACAACCCTGTCTGACACCTCTTTGAATGCAAATTTTGTCTATTTATTTGCCGTCTACCAGAATAGAAGCTTCTTGATACCAATATAGATGTTGTAAAAGTCTCAGATCTTTATCGTCTATTCCAATCATTTCTAGATATTCAAAAAACCTATTATGTTGAACTCTATCAAACGCCTTCTCAAAATCTATAAAGCAGACGTAAATTGGTTTCTGTACTTCCCATGATCGTTGAAGTAATGTTAACATTGAGAACAAAGCTTCCCTTGTTCCCAATCCTTCTCTGAAACCGAATTGTTTGTTTCCCATTGTCTCTTCACATTTCTGCTTGATTCTATTAAGAATTATCTTAAGAAGTAGCTTGAGAGAGTGGCTCATGAGACTAATTAGTCTAAAGTCTTTACATGATGATGTATTAGGCTTTTTTTGGGAGTGGAATAAATGTAGACTCTAACCATATCTGTGGCATCATGCCAGTCTCAAGCACAACCTAGTTCAGGTAAATTAACATCCCACAACCTATGATTATCTTTAACATAAGCCATCAACATGGTTTTCATGATACGATTAATTCGTTCAGTAGGGTTTGGATGAGGGGGAAAATTTGGAGTAAAAAGAAATCTGATTCCAAACTCTTGACAAAAAGATCTTAGAATATTACCTTTGAACTGACTTCCATTATCACATTTTAAGACTCTGGGAACACCAAACAAAAGAAATACATTTTCTTTTAAAATTTTACTTATAGAAGTGGCAGTTGCCTTTCTCAGAGGGAATAAAAGAGGAAATTTACTGAACTTATCAGTAACTACCAAAATCCAAGTATTACCAGCTGAACTTCTGGGCAATGGTCCAAATAAATCCATACTGATGATCTCCCAAGGCTTTGTGGGTTCGACAGCCTGTCCCATATGTCCTGCAGGACTTTTCTGTTCAGGCTTTGTCCTTAAACAAAACTCACAAAGGCGAGATACACGATGAAATGTTTTGTAGATACCTAAATGACCTGAAACACAAGAATCATGACACCTCTGAAGTATCTTATCTCGAAAATCTTTTGGAACTACAAGTTTCCAATATTCACAATCATCTCTTAAACTCGGAAAATCTTGATCAATATATTTATACAACTTATTATTTGCAAGTCTCCATCTGACAAATTTTAAAGGATGTTTATTTACATTATTACACATTTTCTTATACCATTTATCACTGGTAGAAGAAAAATCATATTCGTCACATTCGGGGTTTATTACTTCAACATTACTTATTTCTACAGAATTTATCATATGTACACTATCAACAGGTAGTTCTAAAGCTCGCGAAAGGGTGTCAGGAACTATGTGATCCTTACCTTTGCGATGCAGTACTTCATAGTCAAACTGTTGCAGACGTAAGGCCCATCTACCAAGTCGTCCTTGAGGGTCTTTCAAATTGTCCAACCATAACAACGAGTACCAATCAGTGATTACATAGAACTTATAGCCATCTAAATAAGCTCGTAAAGTTTCACACGCCCACAAAACACAGAGGCATTCACGCTCAACACTGCTATAGTTCCTCTCGGCTCTATTTAGAGTTCTAGACAAATAACAAATTACATGTTCAGTTTCATCATACTTTTGAGTAAGGACAGCTCCAAGACCATACGCTGACGCATCAATTTGTACGTAAAAAGGTTTGTCAAAATTAGGACTAGACAAAATAGGTGCTGAGACAAGAGCATCTTTAATACTTTGAAAAGCTTCCTCACAAGCTTTGTCCCAAACGAACTTTTTGTTCTTTTGTAACAATCTACACAAAGGTGAAATAAGATCTGAATAACTATTTACAAACTTACGATACCATCCTATAACTCCAAGGACTCTTCTGACTTCAGTGACATTGGTAGGATGTGGAAGATTCACAATGGCCTCTACTTTTACCGGATCTACAGACAGACCACTAGAGTTAACAACATAACTCAAGTATTTAAGTTCTGACACACAGAACGAACATTTTTCTTTATTAAGGGTCAAATTGGCTCTTTTCAATCTGGCAAAGATTTCTGTCAAAACTTCGACATGTTTATCGTAAGTTGACGTAGCAAGACATATATCATCTAAGTATACAAAAACATACTCAGAGAGTTCAGGACCTAATAAATTATCTACTAACCTTTGAAACGTAGCTGGAGCGTTGTGCAGTCCGAAAGGCATACGACAATACTGGAAAAGTCCACGCCCTGGCACAGTAAACGCCGTGTACTGCTTGCTCTCTTCAGTAAGACCCACCTGCCAATAGGCACTCTTAATGTCCATTGTTGACAAATATCTAGCTCCACCTAATTTACTTAAAATGCTATTTATATAGGGTAAAGGATAAGCATCACGCTCAGTAACTCGATTCACTTTCCTAAAATCAACCCAAAAACGCCATTCCCCATTCTTTTTAGGTACCAGCAACACTAGTGAAGAATATCCGCTGTGTGACTGTTCGACAACACCAAGCTTAAGCATTTTGTCCAGCTCCTTGTTGATCATATCCTGCTTAATTGGTGACACCGGATAAAACCTCTGCTTGATTGGTTCTTGTTGACTAACTACAATTTTGTGTTGAACTACATTAGTACAAGTTAATTTGTCTGGATCGATACTAGAAAAATAAGAATCAACGAGTTCGTTAAGCTGTTTGCGTTGCTCTGGTAGAAGTTCAGATTCCGATTGTATCGAATTAACCACTGGAACACTCATAACTTCCGAAGAGAAAAACCACTCTCCTTTTCGTAAATCTGGTACAATACCCATTCGCACCCAGAAATCTACACCGAGTACTAAAGAGTGTCTACACTGTGGCCAAACGAAAACATCAATTACCTTAACAACATCACGAAGTTTTATAGGCACCGAAGCTACACCTAATAAAGGACTCTGACTACCATATGCAACTCTGCAAGACCCATCTGGACCAGTTTTTAAATGTACACCTAAACTACGTAGAATCTCCCATGTAGGCATATTTACAAAAACTTTATTGGCTCCACAATCCAATAAACCGAATACTGTCTTACCTAAGATATCAACTTCTACATAAGGACATTCACTTTCATTACTCTGTGCTAAAATATAATCTAAAACTAACTTAAATGAATAAAAATTATCACTACCTTCTTCCTTATCGACCTTCAACTGTCTATTCCGATTCGAGATAGAATTATTGCTACGAATCTGTGATTTACATTGAGGACAATTATTTTTAGTAAAACCTTCCTTGTTACAACCAAAACATCTAAACACACGTTTCGACCTCTTACAATCCTTAACCACGTGACCATACTCATTACAGCGC